>NC_065522.1:2291414-2296681 GCF_006386435.1 Epinephelus moara | reverse complement strand
ACCCCAAGACCGCAGGAGCGCCCAGACCCCACGCCCAGGGAGCCACAGAGGCCGCAGGACACCACGCAGGCCCAAGGACCCGGGGCGGCAATGGCCAGCACCCCCAGAGAGCCAGAGACACACCCACCGCCCGACGCGGACCCCACCCCACCCCCCCCTTCTTCTGATTTCAATCACAGTCATCAGTCAAGGCACGCGGAGGAAAATGTAATGTCAACACAACCAATAGAAAACACTCAAATAAATGAACATACACAAGATGGTATAAAAACTAAAATAAAAAAATTAACAGTTTTCTCTTAACATCAAGTAAAGCTAATAAATGCTTTCAGGCAAACATATCTGTAAAAATGAGCAGCTGAACAGAAGACTATGTACCGATGAATAAGTGATTCACATAGTGAGGAAAGTGCTATGTAGAAATTAGTGCAAACCTGAGGTAGACTTGTAATAACATGTAACAGCTCTGCACACTGCCTTTGAATCGCCCCCCTCTCGAAGTCAAATCTTTTAATCCTCTCTCTTTCTACAAATCTTTATTGTAGTCTTTCCATATTTCGCCCACTTGTTAGCGAAATAGTTAAAGAACCTCCATTAAATCGTGCAATTTAAATGTGAAAAGTCTGATTGACTGACCGTCAACTGTGTGTATGTGGAGAAGGAGAGGGGCGGAGGGAGCGGAGCTGTGGAAACATCCTGCAGTCCGACATACTCTCATGCGTTTAAATAACTTATTAGACGGATATAGAGAAAGGGGACGTTTAGAGAGCAAGCCCAAATAAGCAACTCCACTTTAGAAACAAGCCCAAAAAACCGCAACCTGCGACTACCAATATTTGTAAGCGACTTTACCAAAAAACAAGCCCAAAGTCGCGGCTTATAAGGTCCACACCTTGTGTTCACACACGAGGATGGCACAACCAAACATGACATTGTTAGCTGTTTGCGTGACACCGTTGCTAGGTTACCAGGGAGCAAGTGAGTGTGTTCATGCAACCAACCTCCGACTCCGAGGGTAACTTGCGCGGCTTTCCTTGTGTTTTTTCCCGACAGAATACAGTATCATTATCTAACGTTATATCGAACGTTATTTCTATTGTTGGCGCATAAGTGTTTATCGCGATACGATATGTTATCGTTTTATCGGCCACCACTACCGCCACACTCATGAAAGTTTCCTCAAAAAAGGCACAAAAGTAGCGGCCAGCATCCGACCTCGCATTTTCCAGGAGGTTAAAGGCACGGCATGTGTACAGCCCCTAAGATATTATATGAAAAAGATGTTTACAAGGTGCAGATTTAATTAGTTCCTCCGATCTGATGTGACGACGTCATCAGGTCAGGTCAAAGGGCAAGGGGTCAGGGTCAGCCGAACCACTATAAAATACCACTATAAATATAGGTTTCTGCAAACCACAGACAACATTTGTACCTTATTATGTAGCAAATTTTGCATTTCAACAACATTGTGGTTAACATATGGCTATGTTTAGACAAAAGAATTGCTTGATTATGGTTATGAACAGACATGTTTTAGCTTAAAATACCCACTTGTGGTGGCACTATCACAACTGGAAATGCCACTGCTGTTTAAAAGGAAAAAAAAAGGTCTTGTTGTTTGATGGTCTCGAACAATGGCCTGTAGCTGGCAGCAGTCTTGCTGCGCCATAGTGTGTGTGCATATACACACACACTATGGCGCAGCAATCCTGAGCAACAATTTCAATTTTTTTATTTATAAAGCCCAATATCACAAATCACAATTTGCCTCACAGGGCTTTACAGCATACGACATCCCTCTGTCCTTATGACCCAACAATACGTTCCCTCTGGCATGTTTGAGACATAATAAACCACTGTAAAGTGCTGCATCTAGAGACCACCTCTAAAAGTATTCATTAGTAAATCTGACCACTGCTGCTGAGCTGTCAGAGTTGTAAAGACTCAGAAGGTCTTTTGTTGTCCCCTATCTCTATCTGGTTTTCTTCCAAAAAAACAAAAACAAAACTAAAACATGTTTTCTGCAACTTGTTCTCATTCAGAAGTCATCGAATACCAGTGCTTGGTCAGTGACTTCCATCGTCAGACACTGATGAAAAATGCTGTCCTTTTACGTTGGCATGATACGTTATTGTTTAAAGGTGACTAAAAATACAGACTTTTCTGAAAGCTGCAATTTATCATTATTTGTGCAAAATAATTCAGGCCTGAACACCTACCATGGATACTTTGTGTCAGCCGGTTCATTGTTTAAGGTAATTCAATGCATGTAGTGCTATACTGGCAAGTGTGTGTGCATGTGTGTTTGGAAAGCAGACATATAGAGTTTCTATACTGGTGCTTTCTTGCTGATTCAGTGGTGTGGTGTTGTGTTACATGACTGTTTCTCATCTACATAAACTCTGCTTCCTGTGACCCTGACTGACATGCCTGTATGTCACTGTGTGTCACTGTATCTGCATATATGCTGTGTACTGAATAATCCATGCATTGGTGGAAACTAATGTTCATGTTGACATGTAAGTGCATATTGGTAGTATATAAATTTTAATTTACCGCGGTTACCTGGAGTTCCCGCGATTCTTCGTCTGCGGCAGAGGCGTGATACGACAAGACCTGGAGCACACACATAAAAGAAAAGATGAGGTATGCAGACATTGGTTAAGTCAGGTTCTCTGTAAAAAATATGCACTAGGAGGACCATGTTTGCTGGGGGGATCATGGCAGTTTTCCCATACAGTCTACATGTGTTTTGTAGACCATGTCCCCAAGGGAGTCCTGTGGGGGGTACACTGGGACCACTGCTATGAGCCATTCAGTCCTTATATAACCAAAATGAGAGATGAATCTATATTCTCAGCACTAAGGCAAAGTCAGTGTTAGCCCCCATCAAGACTGTCCCTTCTCACTTCTGATGATATTCATGAACAGGATCTCAAGGTGGACTGTTCTGAGGACCTTTTGACATTTGAAAATAATTTGACATTTATTTTAATACTTACGGATATACACTGACATTCCATCCATTCAGCCCTGAAGTGCAACACACACTGCCGCCGGTGCGGGGCTGTGGCCATCAAGTGCCGCCCCCCAACACACATTGGCAGTGGCACGCGGCACCGTCGACACTAAAGTGTATTTCCCACCCCAGCCCGCTAGGTGGCTGCACCTACACTAGTTGCCAACGGTTGCCAACTGCTAGTAACAGAAGAAGAGGAAAAACTTTGAGGCAACAACAACTTTGATTTCACGGGTGAGTTTCTTATCAAAATCGTCTTATTAAAAATTTGAAAAACTTAATAACGTTAAGCATCCAGATACCCCTTTGAAAGCTGCAACCGGAGTTGATACTACAGCGGCCGAGACGTACATAAAAGGCTTTTCTTGCAGCTCCGGCCGCGCTGGAACTAGAGCAGTGGGCTGAAGCAGAGCGGCGCAGCGCGGCGGCGGTGTGGGTTTGTTCATAGAATATAATGGAGGCTGGGGTTTGATGTGCGGCGTATGGCGGCGGTGTGTGTTGCACTTAAGAGTTTAGGGAGATGTTCTGAACTGACCACAGTGAGATAAATGCAGTATTCAGGGATTTTTACATCAGCCTCTATTCATCTGAGTCCCATTTTGATAAGCAGGAGATTGATGCGATTCTGAGTCCCCCTGGTCTTCCTAACCTTGTAGGAAGATCAGGTGGCTTTGCTAAATCAGCCAGTTACTAGAAAAGAGATAGCTGAAGCCATTCAAAATCTTTCATCTGGTTAAGCCCCTGGTCCGGATGGCTTCACAGCTGAGTTTTATAAGACTTATGTGGAAGAGCTTTCCCCATTACTCCTTGACATGTACTGTAAGGCCATGTACAGGAGCAGCCTACCTCCTTCTTTGTGCGATGCCGTCATTTTCTTGATACTGAAAAAAAAAACCCATTGACTGCAAAAGCTGCAGGCCTGTCAGCCTGATTGGTTGTGAGAGTAAAATCTTAGCTAAAATTCTTGCAGCCTGGCTCAATAAAGTGATTACTACGCTGATCCATCCAGACCAAGTGGGCTTCATATACTCTCGCAGCTCTGCTGATAACTTCAGATGTTTAATTAATATAATAATGTGGGCCTCTAGCAGTAAACAATCCTCTGCAGGGGCTCTCTCTAAAGATGCAGAGAAAGCGTTTGAGAGGGTGAAGTGGCAGTATCTGTTCTCCGCCCTGGAGAGCTTCGGTATTGGCACAATTTTTTTTAGGTTGGATCAATCTTCTGTATAGCCACTCTTGAGCATTAGTTTTAAGTAACAGCATTCTCCCACAACCACTCAGGCTCAGCAGTGGCACGGGACAAGGCTGTCCACTAAGTCCATGATTTTTGCACTTGTGCTCTTGAGTCCACACATAAATTAATGATGTACATGGATGATACATTAGTCCTGATAATTAAACCAGAACGGTCTATCCCATCTCTATTTACTACCATTGATCATTTTTGTGTAAGTGTCAGAGTATAAAGTAAATTGGGAAAAATCTGAGGCAATCCCTCTTACAGTGCACTGCCCCAAAAACTTACTTAAACCTGGTTATTTTATATGGCCCACTTCAGGCATTAAATATCTTGGCCTCACATTTCTCCCACAGCTGTGAGATGTTGTATGTACCAACTCTGAACCTCTCCTGGAAAAATTTAAGAATGACATTTAGAGATGAACCCCCTCCATCTGTCAAGTCAAAAAATGAATTGTGGACCAAAATTAAATTACCTATTACAGTCACTTCCCATCAACATTCCCCTTAAGTATTTTAAACAATTTGACAGATGAAGCAATATATTTCTCTGGGATGGTCTTGCCCCTGGCTAAAATTGAGAAAGCTACAGAGACAGGTGGATCAGGGGGGACATGGTATCCCAAACCTTTTATTGCATGATTTGACTTTGGCTTCCAGCACATGCTCACAGGTCTCTACCCCCTGAACGAGCACCTCCCTGGTATACCACTGAGAGCTCCCTTTGTAAACCACTTAATCCTATTCACTTTATCACAGCCAAACTGACAGCTGAGGACCAGACTCACCCAATTATGTCTCATTTTCTCGTTTAATCTGGACAGACAGTCTCAAAACTTATAAGAGGGGCCTCCGCAATGCCAGAGCAAACTATTACTCAGCATTAATAGAAGAAAACAAGAACAACCCCAGGTTTCTTTTCAGCACTGTAGCCAGGCTGACTGAGAGTCAAAGCTCTATTGAGCCTTGTATTCCTTTAGCCCTTAGCAGTAATGATTTTATGAGCTTT
>NC_065522.1:2272129-2289387 GCF_006386435.1 Epinephelus moara | reverse complement strand
GGGGAGTTTTTCCTTATCCGCTGCGAGGGTCATAAGGACAGAGGGATGTCGAATGCTGTAAAGCCCTGTGAGGCAAATTGTGATTTGTGATATTGGGCTTTATAAATAAAATTGAATTGAATTGAAATTGAATCATATGCAGAGGCTGTGGAAGAAAGTTGCTGCTATGTGTAAATTTGGCCCACAACTCCATTTCTCAGCCTCTATTTGGTTAAACCACAAGTTGTGTATAGGGCACTCACCTGTCATTNGGGAGTTTTTCCTTATCCGCTGCGAGGGTCATAAGGACAGAGGGATGTCGAATGCTGTAAAGCCCTGTGAGGCAAATTGTGATTTGTGATATTGGGCTTTATAAATAAAATTGAATTGAATTGAAATTGAATCATATGCAGAGGCTGTGGAAGAAAGTTGCTGCTATGTGTAAATTTGGCCCACAACTCCATTTCTCAGCCTCTATTTGGTTAAACCACAAGTTGTGTATAGGGCACTCACCTGTCATTTGGAAATTGTGGTTCAACAGAGGAATTAGGGTAATGGGAGACCTGTATGAGGGGGGCACTAATAGGTCTTTAAATAATCCAAAGGAGTCCTTTGCACTACCTCAACATCAGTTTTGGCGTTACTTACAAATGACACACCTTGTCCAAATATTTATTATTATTATTTATTATTTAGTTTAGACAACTCTGCCTCCTCCCTTAAAGGGGTGTGGGAGACCGATATGGCCACATTATATATAGAGGAGTGGACTCTGATGCTAAAAAAATGCCAAAAAGATGTCCAGAGATCCTAATATTAGACCCATTTAATTTAAGGTCTTGAACAGGGTCCACTGGACACCATTAAAATGATACAAGGTCAAACTAAGGGATAGCCCTTTATGCTGGAAATGCCAGGGGGGAGAGGGCTCTCTGATGCACATGTTGTGGAACTGCCCGAACATGCAGAAATTTTGGTTGGGAATTAGCACCCAGATTGACCACATTCAGAAACACAAAATTCCCCTTTTCTCCTCGTCTATTTGTCTTGGGGATCCTTCACTTCTTGGAGATCTCAGTTCCACAGATGCAAAGTAGATTCAGACTGCAGTCATGCTGGGATGCAAAATAATTATATGTGAATGAAAGGCCTTCAATGCTCCCATGGTAAGATCCTGGTTTAGTCAGTTTGGTAAGCTGGTAGCATTGGAACATGTTGAAATGAAACAATTGGGAAACCCACATTAAGGTCCCAGATGGGAGTTTGACTCATATGTAAACCCTCTTGTCCTCCATCTCATAGTGTACCATTGTAAAACATTTATTTATCTTTATTTAACAACTTATTTGTTGTTGTTTTCTTTCAATCACACCGGCACCACCGTGTCATGTGACGCGGACAAGCGCTGCTCCTAACACACACCAGACGCGTCACACTGCAGCTCGTTAACAGACGACCACTCAAAGTTATTACTACTTCTGATCTGTACCTCTTCCACCTCTGCATTAGCTTAAAATCATGTTAGCACAGCCCCAATTAAACTTGATTTCTCACCTGTAGAACTGATCTCCAGAGCCATGACTCGCCAGGCAATATCTTTTTGGCCATGGTCTTTATAATGACGGGAGTGTGGGTTCTTTATCCCAGGATATTTCTCGACCTCAACAACCAGCCTCTCATCATCTAGACAGCACGAGACAGCAACAGCTACAGAGTTATCTTTATCAACCATGGTGAGGAGAGGAGGGGATGGGGACGTCTGAACTACCTTGCTTAGCCTGCTGCTTTCTAGGGCTGTAGTCAACCAAAGAAAATCTTGGTCGACTAAAGTCGTACATAATCTTCAACTAATCAATTAGTCGTGAGAAAAAAAATCTGCGCGTTATTTTTACTTCTGCTGTGGTGTGTCTGTCACTCTGCAGTTACACCTCCAAAACGCTAGTCGGCGGTGGAGGACTCTCGCTTAACAGAGACAATTTCAAACACAAGTACATAAATTGGCTTCACTATAAATCACTGAATTGACAGACAAACACTTGTCTTTATCTAGACACATTTCCCCCACCAATACAACATGCTAACGTTATTAGCACAAGTCTATGGCATTTTACATTGTATACATTAGCCTAGCGACAAGCTGAGATTTCCTCTGTTCATATGAAGCCAGGATAAATCCCGAAGTAAAAATCCCTGAAGGATAGATCACACACAAGACTTAAAATGCTATTTTAGTGGAGGCTTTACTGTCTTCACAATTTATTGTTTCTTATCTATGAAAAACAAGTAATTACAAGCTTAATTTCCACTGAGGGAAAAGGTGTCAGTATACAGAAACTGACAGGAGGTCTGCGTCACCGCGACGCTGAGCTTAGGGTGGGTGAGTTCAACTTTCTGTCAACAACGGGGGTGTTTTGAAAACACCCCTATTTTCACAGGTAACTTAGCCTGTCCCCCCTGCCGCAGGAAATAATGGATTAATCCTGGAAAGCTATTGATATAGCACTTTTCTCCTTATGAAAGTAACACGGCGATTATTGGACTAATGAGAATTTGGTCGGACGAGAGCATATCGACCAAATAATCAACTAGTCGACCAGGAGACTACAGCCCTACTGCTTTCGTGACTCTGCCCCAGATAAGAAGAAGAAAACAGATGAGTGGAATTTAAAGCTGAAAAGATTTTTTCACAGCAGATATGTTGACTTGTCAAACACAGGTGCAACTATATTTAATGCTGTAAGCATTGCAACAGTTGCTTGACTGAAAAAGAATCTTCAGAAAAAGATGAATCTGAATCTGACTTGTTGAGGTTTTCTTTTTAAACAATAATCAAAAAAATGAAAATGGCTATTTGAACATTATTTATATGTCATATCAAACTGAGTTAAAAGGTTATCAAGAGCACCAAAATCCAAGCATAACCAGTGTGTTGAGTTGTATCATCAGTATGTTATCACCGTATGAATTAGGAAGACAACAAGCTGATCAAAATCTAATAGTAGAATGAAGTCCTCTTAAAGTTGACTTGCTGTGTGGAGAGTGATGACCTGAGTGCTGAGGCTGCAACAAGTGCCACTAAAGCTCAAGGCAGCTGAGAAGACTAATACACAACGCTGTAAATGAAAATACACACATCTGAAGGTCGGTCCAAGCACCTGCACAAATACACATTCACTCTGACCTAGACAATTGGGAGACTAGAAAGAGAGGTGGGTAAGATCAGAGTAAAAGAACTCTGCTGAGGTTGGCACTTTTGGGAAACAGAGATAAACAACCTTCTCAACTGGTTTTAACTGGTCTAAGGGGGCTTCCAGGGATCAGATGTTGAAAAAAGTGATGTTGTGACGTATATGAATTAGAAAAAATAATAGTAGTTGCACACATATGATTGATTAAAAGAACTTTTTTAAAGTGAGCAAGAGAAGGAGAGCAAGACTGGGTATAAAGGTCAGTGCCCGAGGCTTATGGGTGCAGTTCTTGGTCCGGACCACCAACTCAAATGGGTTTATTTGGATGTCATCTCTGAACAAAGAATAAACCTTCTTGCATTGGACTTCTGATCAGACTTTTTCTTTTCTTCAGAGTGCTCTGGATTTTCTTTGTTTGTACTGGAAGCAATTTTTACTGGATATTGATCAACACCACAGACTATTTTTTGGTTCGAGGGAAGCCAATTTACACCCCAACAGACTCATTTGGAAATGACAAGAAAACAAGAGCGCTGTGATGTTGCAAGGCTGTCAAAATGACATGTAAAGCTCAAGATGAAGAGGCTTTTGAAGGGAAGAGAAGAAAAAGATGCACTGCTCATCAATCAATCATGTCAGCTGAATCCAAAAAAAAGAAGAAGCCATCGTGAGTTCACTGCCAATAAAGCAAGAGAGCCTTGTGTCTTTTGTGTCTAAAACAAAAAAACACAAGGCAGTGGCAATCTGGGAATTTCATTTTTGCAACAGAAAATAATAAGAAAAGAGAAAATAATGAGTTAAAGAAAAGTTTCTGTTTTTGGTTGGGTGAATGAATGTTATTTTAGTAACATCCTCATTTTGTTTTAGTTTCTCCAGTGTTGTTCCAGGTTGATAAATATGCTAATGTGACAGTGTGAGACTTACTACTTACAGCTTACTAACAGCCAAATAAGTGTAAACAGTTAGCATGGAGGCTACCTACACATATTGTAAATGTACTGTTGGCATGGAACTAGCGATGATTTTAGCCCTACATGAAGATTTAAGAATCTACTATCCTAGACAACTACTGTGAAACAGCACAAATGTCAACTATCAGAGTATTCACCATACTGTTTACACTGTACTATCTATCCCTTTCTATCCCGTCATTCTGGGTGTATTAGACTGCTGCAATGTTATAAGTGTTACAAATCAATGAGCAGGACTGCTATATGGAAATACTGAATTTGTTTGTATATGATTTTTGCATCAACAGATCCTTTTCACAAAAGATAGCTTCCATCATCACTGGTGATGAGGATAAAATGAATGATGGCAGAATTTCAAGGTCCTGATATGGTTGTTATTGTGTACATATCTATATATATATATCTATATGTATCTCTCTCTCTCTCTCTCTCTATATATATATATATATATATATATATATATATTAGGGCTGTCAAAATAGCGCGTTAATTTAGATGAATTAATCACAAAAAAAATTACGCATCAAAAAAATGAACTTTAATTAATCACATTCTGTGATGCCCTTTGACGTGGAGCTTCATTGAAGATCACAGTGGTTTTGTCACATGTTGGGGGCAGATGAGACAACACTGCTGTCTTTCTGTTAGACAGGTAATTATTTGTTTTGCTTCGGGGGGATTTGTTATTTTCATGAAATATGTAACGTTAGCCAACTTAGCTACTTTTGTAGCTTGTATTAGCCCAATGCTAACATTAGCTTTTCTGTCGGTGTACTGCAGGATGCGCGTTCAAGTTTGTGGGGCCGTGGTTTTGGACGGAGCACTGACGGGAGGGGAAGGAGGGTGGTGGAGCTTAGAGGAGGTGCCACTTTCAAATCTTGCTAGCTCTCCAACATTACCAAGTATAGCTTTAATCACAGAGCATGTAATTATTAGATTGACAGCCCTAAAAAAAAAAAAAAAAGTATATGCATATAAATGTAACTGCACATTTACGATCCGTTGTTAGTGTAGTTAGCTCGTTTACTATATCACGTGAATGTCATTGTCACTGATCTTCAATCACTCACTATGAAAGTCCCCTTTCCTCATGATTCCGTCTGTCTGGTTTTTAGGCTACAGCAGCCTCATACAGCTAAACTGAGACACATTGGCAGAGAAAACAGTGATCAGGAACAATGGTCTAGACCAACTGGAGTGAGGCCTGATTCACCTGGGTAAAGTGGAGGCTGCTAGGTGGCAGAGGAGGCGGGCGTCAGCTGCAGCCGAGAGGAGACATCACCTCTGACACCCTGAGCTGACAGCTCCACCACTGAGAACACAAAGTGTGTACGGAGCATGTGTGTGACTGGATGTTGGAGGAGGGAGGTATATCACGCTGAATAGAAGGTGTACTACTCATTTGTAAGTGAGTGTGTGGGCTTGGTTTTAATGACTTTTTTCTTTTTTGCCTGTTGTGCACAGAGGCTGGAGGCAGGAAAGTGTCAGACAAACAAGTAAAGCAGCTTGAAAAATCCTCCTGCATGGCCTCATCACTGTCATTTACACACCCACATACAGCTCTATCACAGATGCTCTCACACACACTGTACTTTTCTATACTTACATGTTTGTGGAGACCCTCACTATCATAATGCAATCCTTTGCACTAAATCTAAACATCACAACTGAACGCCTAACAGCCATAAACACACTGACTTCCGAAACAACATATTTTTGGTTTCAGTCATCACAACTTAGTTATGCCTGTGTACATATACTGCGCATAATTATTCATTACATATTATCATTACACATTTGTTATGTATTTATTATTGATCACTACTACTTTTCTGTCAACATGAAACCTTACAACTAAACAAATTCTGATGAGTTTTTACATAAAAATCACATCAAAAAGTATTTTAGGTCAGATTCTAAATACAAGATACAAATGCATGTGATTACTGAGAGCTACACAATTTACTTGATAAAATGTCAGGGACGGAGCAGCAGGTGGGGTATGACGAGCAGATGAGGTGAGGAAGGAGAGATTTTAAGACAGTGGTTTTAAGATTTGAAGAAAAAGAGAGAAAAAAGTGAAGAAACAAGGAAAAAGGTAGACAACAGCTCTCTGACACTGTCAGCAAAAAATGAGCATTATCAGCTTCACACAGATAAGTATGGAGAATAGGATCATGAAGTGAGCGGTAGGGATCAATGCAAAGCACTGTGGGACTGTGGGACACAGAAAATACAGTAGAGGGGGGGTTGTCCTGGAATTTGTAAGGCATCTTTGAGTGCCATGAAAAGCGCTAAATAAAAACAATGTATTATTATTATTACTATTATCATTATTATTATTATTATTATTAATTCTAGAGTTATGGCCCAAAACTTATTTTGTGAGGTCACACTGACTTTGACCTTTGACCACCAAACTCTAATTAGTTTATTCTTCAGTCCAAGTGGACTTTTGTGCCACATTTGATGAAATTCCCTCAAGCCATACTTGAGATATCATGTTCACGAGAATGAGATCAACAAGGTTACAGTAACCTTAACCTTTCACCACCAAAAACTAATTAGTTCATCGCTGAGTCCAAGTGTACAATTTTTTTCATTTCTTGTTTTTCATTTCTTGTCTGACTTGCCCTGCATTTTTCAAACACATCAATTTTAAACTCTATTCAAACATAAACAGAACATGTCAGCTAGCAGGCATACATTATAGGGAGAAACACAATGGGGAGAGAAAATGAGAAACGTAAATGATGGTGAACAAAGTGGTAGACATTAACACATATGCGAGCTACATTATGTCATCAGCTCCAGAAAATAAATTTGCTGTCACATTATGTGGAAGGTTATCCGTAGAAGATTACTGTAAGAATTTCAATACACACAACAAAATTCCATAACTTTTTCAAAACTTCCATTAATTTCTGCTAATTCCATGACATTACCAGGCCTGGAAAATGTGGGAACCGGTATTGTGGATATAATGACTGAGTGGGTAAAGGCAGGTAATAGAACAGCTAGAAGAGTCTGTTATGTTCAGAAAATTACAACACTTTACTATAATGCAGCTTTAAAAACCAGAAAAAGACAACAGTTATGATACGAACTGCGCATGCACTGGTGTTGTGTCCCTCAGTCAGAAGCTCTGTTTAAATCTGACATTATTGTTAAGCTTTAAGGCAAACTTCTGCGTTACACCTTGACATCCTGGCCATTTTTTTGATATATCGTAACATAACTAAAATGTTTTAGCTATCGGACATTGGATCTTAAGTTTTAACCCGTGACCTGGGTTAATCTACTAGGAGATTTGATTTCCTTCCCTTTTCCGACTACTACAACTGCTACTCCAAGGCAAAACTTCTACAGCAGGCCCAGCTCTGGGCCCATGCCGGTATGTTTTCTTCTCTGAATCTTTCACCTGAGCACCAGTACCACTTCCAGTTACTACACAAGATGATCACAGCCGTGCGCATGCGGCCGCGCGTGCAGCCTGTTGCAGTCGCTCCTGCTTGTTTTCTCAGTTTTCTTACTTTTTTGCTTTATTAAGTTTGGTATTTGTGCTTGCTTTTTTGTGAATGTCATTTTGAAATTGCGCCCTCTCCAAACATGCTGATTGAGAGAGTTGTACTCGTTTTCCTCACTCTGGAATTACTTATTTCATTCGGACCCGGCACCATTGGGCAACAACTTCATGGCCGCATTGTTTACTCCAGAGATCAGTTGATCGTGCTGAGGCCGGCCGGCTTGGCGGCCGGAACATCGGAGATACCAGCTAAACTGTGGAGGAAAACACACAGAGGATGCAGGGGAGGAAGTAAACAGCGGTGGAAAAAAGCAGGGTTGAGACAACGGAGGCTTATGGAAAAGAGAAGATACAAGCCATGTCTCCCCTCTCTCGTCATGGGCAACGTGAGGTCACTGGCAAATAAAATGGACGAGCTGACAGCGGTCGCCAAGAGTCAGAAGGAGTACCGGGAATGTAGTCTGATGTGCTTCACTGAGACATGGCTTCACCAGGACATTCCTGACAACAACGTCTCCATCAGGGGCTTTCAGACTGTTCGGGCCGACCGGGACTGCACCGAGAGCGGTAAGCGCAACGGAGGGGGGGCTTGCTGTTCTAGTAAATAACCGCTGGTGCAGTCCTGACCATATTTCTATTAAGGAACAAATCTGTTGCCCGGACACTGAACTGTTTGCTGTTGGACTCAGGCCGTATTATTTGCCCAGGGAGTTTTCACATGCCATTATTGTAACTGTTTACACCCCCCCCCCTCTGCCAACCCTGACGTCGGCATGTGACGTTATTCACTCCGCCATAGCCCGCCTGCAGACTAAACACCCGAGTGCCTTAGACTGTTCGGGCCGATCGGGACTGCACCGAGAGCGGTAAGCGCAAAGGAGGGGGGCTTGCTGTTCATAGCTATCTCGGGTGACTTCAACCATGTCACCATGGCAACAACATTGCCCACATTCACACAGTATGTGAGCTGTCCTACCAGAGAGGAGAGAACACTGGACTTGCTGTATGCAAACGCTAAAGATGCATACAGCTGCTCCCCCCTCCCCCCTCTGGGTAGGTCAGACCACAACCTGGTGCACCTCAACCCCTGCTATGTACCACTAGTCAGGAGCCAGCCTGCGACCATGAGGACAGTGAGGAGATGGTCAGAGGAGGCTTATAAGACACTGCAGGGCTGTTTTGGTGTGACAGACTGGCAGGCACTCTGTGAGCCACATGGGGAGGACATCGATGGGCTCACAGAATGCATCACGGACTACATCAGCTTCTGTGTGGACTCCACTGTCCCAGCCAGGACTATCCATTGTTATCCAAATAACAAACCGTGGGTAACAAAGGACATCAAAGTCATCCTAAACTCAAAGAAGAGGGCCTTCAGAGCTGGTAACAGGGAGGAGGTGAGAACAATACAGGGGGAGCTGAAGATGAAGATAAGGGAGGCTAAGGAGAGGTACAGGAGGAAGCTGGAGAGGAAACTCCAGCAGAACAACATGAGAGAGGTCTGGAGTGGAATGAGGACCATCACTGGCTTCAGGACCAACAACCACAGAGGAGTTGAAGGCAGCATGGACAGGGCCAATGAACTGAATCTGTTTTTTAACAGATTTGACACTACTGGCCCTGCCCATCCCCCCCCTGACTCTTCTGCTGTCTGTCTTGGTCAACCATCTCCCACTCCGCCCTCCTCCCCCACTCCTCCCTCTCACACCTCAACACCCTCCTGCTTGACCCCCCCTCCTCCTCCTCCTCACACCTCCTCTCCCCGTGGTCAGACTGACTGCTCTCTCCATCATGAGGACTACACCCCTCCCCCACGTGTCATCACCTCCACAATGTGCTTCACTGCTGACCATGTGAGAAGACAGCTGATGAGACTCCACTCAAATAAGGCTGCAGGCCCTGATGGTGTCAGCCCCAGGGTGCTCAAAGCCTGTGCCCCCCAGCTATGTGGAGTACTTCAGCATGTCTTCAACATGAGCCTGAGTCTCCAGAGGGTCCCCTTGCTGTGGAAGACATCCTGCCTCGTTCCTGTGCCAAAGACGTCGCGTCCCAGTGGCTCCAAGGACTACAGACCCGTGGCATTGACCTCCCACATCATGAAGACCCTGGAGAGACTCGTCTTGGAGCAGCTCCGGCCCATGGTCAAGCCACTTTTGGACCCCCTCCAGTTCGCCTATCAGCCCCGACTTGGAGTTGAGGACGCCATCATCTACCTGCTCAACCGTGTCTACGCCCATTTGGATAAGCCGGCGAGCACTGTGAGGGTCATGTTTTTTGACTTCTCTAGTGCGTTCAACACCATCCGTCCAGCTCTACTGGGTGACAAGCTGACAGCAATGCAGGTGGATGCCCCCCTGGTGTCCTGGATTGTAGACTACTTGACTGGCAGACCACAGTATGTGCGCTTACAACGCTGTGTGTCAGACAGAGTGGTCAGCAATACTGGGGCCCCGCAGGGGACTGTCCTCTCTCCCTTTCTCTTCACCCTCTACACCACGGACTTCAGCTATTGCACTGAGACCTGCCATCTTCAGAAGTTTTCTGATGAGTCTGCTATAGTTGGATGTATCACCAAGGGTGATGAGGATGAGTACAGGGCTGTTGTGGATAACTTTGGGTGATGAGGATGAGTACAGGGCTGTTGTGGATAACTTTGTCATATGGTGTGAGCAGAACCATCTGCAGCTCAACGTGGCAAAGACAAAGGAACTGGCTGTGGATCTGAGGAGGACCAAGACACCGGTGACCCCTGTTTCCATCCAGGGGGTCAGTGTGGACATTGTGGAGGACTATAAGTACCAGGGGGTACACACTGACAATAAACTGGACTGGGCTAAGAACACTAACGCTCTCTACAGGAAGGGCCAGAGCTGTCTCTATTTTCTGAGGCAACTGAGGTCCTTCAACATCTGCTGGACTATGCTCAGGATTTTCTATGAGTCTGTGGTGGCCAGTGCTATCCTCTATGCTGCTGTGTGCTGGGGCAGCACACAGCAAACTGATCCGCAAGGCCAGTGACGTTGTGGGAACGGAGTATATATATATATATATATATATATATTTATTTACATTTATGTTTGTTAATAATTCCTGTTTATTTAACTATATATTTGTAAATACTATTGTTTAAATTTCTTATATTTTCACGTATCTTTCCTCTCTTGCAAGGAGCACCTGTAACATAAATAATTTCCCCCCGGGGATCAATAAAGTATTTCTGATTCTGATTCTGATTCTGAACCTGCTAAGAGCCAATATTAGCTGCTTGCTAGCTTACTAAAACAATATTGCCCACCACTTTAGCTCTGTGTACTGGCAGTTTTTATTTCTCTTCGCAGCATGATTTCACTTACCCCAGTGGATTCTGAGCTATCCAGTCTGAGATCCAAATTCCATGCCATTGAGAGTGTCCTGAAGGATGTCCTCCAGCAGCAATCGCTGCTCCTCTCCTGGCTGGATGCGCTGCACCAAAACGCTCCCTCCAACTCCGGGAGTCGGGCTGAAAGTCCCACTCCCAGCCCATCAGCAGTCCACCCTCTCTCCTGGGCATCCGTTGGGAAGAACTGGAGAAGGATTTCTCTTCCTCTTTTCTCACCAAAGGGGGATGATGACCCAGTCTGGATCTCCAACTACTTTGCTCCACTCGAGATGCTAACTGAGCCGGATGCTAGCGCCTCACTTCTGCCTATTGCTACTGCTCCGGAGCCGCCTGTGCCGGTCCGCTCCAAAACTTCAAGAAAGTGCAGAATTTCCCCGCAATTGCAGTATCCCAGGGAAAACGTCGCAGACGCCTTTCCCCTCCAGCAGTATCCAACGCTGTGTATGCTCCTCCCGGCCCCCAGTCTTCAACCCACAACGTAGAACTGGACACTGCTGTAGGTAGTAGTAATGTCAACTCCATTGGCGCACCAGGTGAATCGTGTTCAATTAACTCTGTTACCCTTGCTAATGCGGCTAATTGCAATCCGCAACCTCTTCCGTCCAAACTTGCTGTCTTTAATGGAGGCTGTAGAGACAGACAACCCGAAATCCTTATCATTGGTGATTCCAGATTTGTTGAACTTTCAGGTGCTATCACCTACTGCCTTCCTGGTAGCAAAGTTTCAGACATTATCAAACTGTCCCTAGTGCTCATAGACCTAATTGTTCACGTGGGTACCAATGACGTCATGGATAAAAAATCAACTAAACTCCACATGCAACTAGAATCTCTGGCAATCACAATTCAGAGCCTGGGCAAAACCTGTGTTTTTTCTGGCCCAATTCCTACTCTCTCAAAAACCCCTGAAAGTTTCAGCCAAATTTTTAGTCTGCATGAATGGATAAAAACTTTCTGCACCACTACTGGGCAGGGCTTTATTAGTAACTTTGACTGCTTCAGACGGCCTGCACCCGAGCACAAAAGGTGTTAAAAAGCTTGTAAAAAACTTTATTTAATATATTGCTTTTAATTCTGACTGATGTTCACCTCAGCATGACCCCGCACCAGAAGCCACTGCTTTCCATAGCATTGAGCATCTCTCCTTAGGTCCTGCTGAGCATAGCTCCATCAACACTATGCCTGTGAGGATCACATTAAACTGTCCCATCGATAGACCCAGCTGCTGCACTTGTTCTACAATAAGAGATAACTTAGTTCCCACTACACCCACTCCAGTAACTGACTCCAATACATCAGTTCAACCTCACCTATACCCTTAAACTGTACTGTCTGCTGAGCCCAGCTCCAGCACTTCAGTTGTTTTTAGTCGTCTTAATGTTAGGTCCCATGCAAACAAGTCTTTTATACTCCAAGATTTAATTATGTCTAACAATATTGATTTCTCCTTCATTACTGAATCCTGGTTAAGCCCTGGGTACTCTGTCCCACTAAATGAGGCCCTAACTACCAATGCTTCCAGGAACCAGTATTGTGTGTTTGAATCTATAGGCCGCCTAAACTTAACATGTCTTCTTCAAGAATTTTCTGAACTTCTTTCATTTATTATGGCCAAATATGACAGAGCTCCTATACGTGGGGATTTTAATATACATGTTTGCTTTTACTGCTGATTTTATTGCCCTCTCTGAATCTTTCAATCTTGTACAGCATGTTGAAGGGCCAACACATAAATTACAAAAAAAATTAAACAATACTTTTGTGTATGATTTTTTCTCATCAGTAGTGTTTACATAATACATTTATGTATCACATTTAGTGCAATAATTACACGCTTCTGCATGTGCAATTGAGTGTACTGGGCCTCGTGCAATACAAACCGGCACTTTAAACTGATGTACACTTTAGGGCTTTGTGCAATTTCATCTGGCACCTTAGGGCATTGTGCAATTTCATCTGGCACTCATGCACTTTAGCACACTTTACCCAGCACCTATGCACTTTACTCTTCAAAACGAAACTCTTATGGTCTCCCTACCTGTGGGCTAGCTCTCCACCCACAGTCAATCTGTATTGCAATTTATCTGTCTGTCTGTATATTATGGTTTGTGTTTTTCAATGTGTTTTTCACTGTTAGTGCTTGTTTTATTGCTACTGCTCCTTTTTTCTTACTGTGAAATGTTGTACTGTCTTAATTTGTTTTTATGTTAATGGGACTACGGATGGAAATTAGCGTCAAGCTACAATCCGGCATCTTTACATGTTTTAACATGTTCATCAATGTGCACTGTCCCATTCAAATAAACAAATAAATAAATAAATAATAAGGGACATACCGTTGACCTTGTGTTATCTTATGGTGTTTCTCTTAATAATTTTGAATTGCTTGATATTGATATATCTGACCACAAGGCTGTCATTTTCCAAACCTTGCTCCCGCTTCCTGTCCTAAGGCCATCTACCTTTATTTGCTCTTGGTCTTTTAACTCCAAGTCAGCCAGCAGATTCTGTTAAAAAAATTTAACTGCCTATGCCTGTAATTCCTTTAATCAGAATGATCACTCTGTCAATGATTTATTGAATAATCTTAATAGTACATGTGAAACTATTCTTGATGATATCACCCCCTTCAAGCTGAAACATGCAAAATAAACCCCCCTGCCCTGGCTCAATGACCATACAAGGGATTTAAAGAGGAAGTGTAGGAGAGCCGAATGAAGATGGATAAAGGACAAACTGCAGGCATCACTCGTTTCCCTAAAAGGCTTTATGTCAGCCTATCAGTGCACTGTTAAAGATGGTAAGTGTCTATACTTTTCAAATTTGATTGCCAGTAGCTCCCACAACCCCAGGATTTTATTTCAGACAATTAATTCAGTTGTCAACCCCCCTCCCAACCAGAATATGGAAGCATCCAGTTATGTGAGCAGTTTCTCCAATATTTCATGAATAAAATGAATGACATTAGGCTCCATATTACACCTGTGACTGGGAGTATTCCCATCTACAATGAACCCTCCACCACTATGTCCTGTTTTAAGCAAATCTCACTGCTAGTATTAGAGGACCTTATCCCCCATTTAAACCCCTCCACCTGCCAATTAGACATTATCCCCACTAGATTCCTAAAAGAGGTATAACAGACTGTTGCCCCACGGATTCACTCTATTGTCTACTGCCTCTGTCCCATCCAGTTTTAAAGTTAAAGTTTTAGTCCGACCACTCCTGAAAAAACCTACACTTGACCCTCTAATTTTCAACAATTTTAGACCAATTTCAAACGTACCTTTCTTATCCGAAATGTTAGCAAAATCAGTTGCCACTCAATTAATCACACATATGAATATCACTGAACAATATCAATCAGTATTCCATACCCAGCATAGCACAGAAACAGCTCTTATTAGGGTTACTAATGATTTATCGATCGCTGCTGACTCCGGGCCTTGCTCAATTCTAATTTTGCTTGATCTGACTTCAGCATTTGACATAGTAGACCACAGTATCCTTATAAACCGCTTTAATTGTGTTGGAATTAAGAACAGTGCTCTTGCCTGGTTTCGCTCCTATCTCTCTGAAAGATCCTTCTCTGTTGTAATGGGAGAATATTCCTCATCCCCAGCCCCCCTCTCTTGTGGTGTTCCCCAGACGTCAATTCTAGGTCCTCTTCTGTTTTCTATTTATATGCTTCCTTGAAGCTGTTCTTGAGATATTGCGTGCACAAGTATCAGATGGATGCAAGGTCACAGTGACCTTGACCCTTGACTACCAAAATCTGCGTTCATCCTCGAGTCCAAGTAAAGTAAAGAAAGTCCCTCAAGGTGTTCTTGAGATATCACATTCACGAGAATGAGACATACAAGGTCACAGCGATCTTGACATTTGACCCTTCACCAGGGTCAGGTCAGAATGGGTCACAGGATGCACTGAAATCAAAGTTTCAAGTTTAAAGGAAGATCATGTCACATTTGTGTGTGTGTGTGTGTGTGTGTGTGTGTGTGTGTGAGGCTGACCTCCAGTGTGACCTCTTGCTTGGCCATGGCTCTCTCAACTGTTTCGTACATCTGTGTGTTCTGGATGCCGAGGCCACAAAAGATGGCAAATGCCTCCAGGAACTGCTCATCATTCCTGTTGAACACCTTCATACTACCTGATACTTCATCCATCTTATTCACCAGCTGACATACACCTACATAGACACACAGAAGCAGACATTTAGGTCATATTTTTGGCACGGAAAGTTCAGTACACTGTAGTCCTGTGTGTCTGATTGGTACTAAAGTCACTGAATGTCTTGAGAAGGGTCACTGTCAAATTTTTTAAGTACTTCAGTATTTTAGTTTTGTGCTTATGTATTGCATATTCAAAAAAGTCCGGGGCCAGGTATTATTCTAGCTTAAAACTAGAATTACCACTTCATGGTGGTATGCCTCCACGAACCAGTTGCAGTTACAGTTTACTTCCATGTCTGTCCAAATTCCTAAGTGGCCATGACAGTGGACAGTGCTTCAAATATGGTTGTCTTCAACATGACAGCACAGAGGATCTATACAATTCCCACAGTTTTGAGGTGGGCACCCAAGATTAGGGTCACCAATTCAGTATCTGACCCATGGAGTTATGGCATTGAATAATGGCCAGAAAAGTGTTTTTGCAGAGCTTTACATTGTCACTGTGAAGCTGACCTTTGACCTGTTGGATATAAGATGTCATTACTTCATTATTTTTTCCTATTAGATATTTGTGTGATTTTTTTTCATAATTAGCATATGAATGCTGGAGTTACTGCCAAAACCTTTTTTTGGTGTCACAATGACCTTTGATCTTTGACCACCAAATTCTAATCAATTCATCCTTAAGTCCAAATGGGCGATTGTTCCAAATTGAAGGAAATTCCCTCAAGGCTTTGTTGAGATAACATGTTCACAATAATGATATGGACACAAGGTCACAGTGACCTTGACCTTTGACCACCAAATTCTAATAACTTCATTCTAGAGTCCAAGTGGACGTTTGTGCCAAATTTGAAGAAATTGCCTTAAGGTGTTCTTGAGAGAATGAGATAAACCCGGTTGCAGTGACCTTGACCACTAAAATCTTGTCAGTTCATCATTGAGTCAAAGTGGACATTTGAAGAAATTCTGTTTAGGCGCTCTCACTATTTTGTGTTCGTGGGATGGATGAACGGACGGACAACCTAAAAATACAATCAAATCAAATCAAATTTTATTTATATAGCACATTTTATACAAAGTAATCTCAGTGCGCTTTTACATACAACATGTGTGTATAAAAACAATTTAAGTCTTGAGAGTAATTCATCCCCAGCCCACCCACCTGCACAGACATACCCAATCACATATGAGACGAGAAGAAGAGTGAGAGAGAGAGAGAGAGAGAGAGAGAGAGAGAGAGAGAGAGAGAGTGAGACAAATAGACGGATAGAGGCACTATTATAAAGTATAATTTAAAAAAAGTCTTCCGGTGACATGCTGTGAGGACGCCAAACGCCGACCACGCTCCCTCAAACAATTAAGTTCAAACATTGAGCTTTATATCTCCCGTAAGTCAGTTTTTGACCTTGATTAATATTACTCGTCAAACTTATGCCGTCAACACTCCGTAGTGCAACAATGGATCCCGATGCATTTGGGAAAATGATTAGAGACATTGTGCGGGAGGAAATCTCAGCGGCGTTTGATATGAAGCTGAAGCCGATGCAGGAGGAGCTAAGCAAGTTGAATCTCACATTAACAGCCTGCAAATCTAAAGTGGATGATTTAGAAATTGCGGCAAATGCAATGGAAGAACGCATGCAAACTCTGGAGAAGAACTATAAAAGCCTGCTGGGAGAGAACGAAGAATTGAAAGAAAAAACACAAGCATTGGAAAATCACAGCAGGAAGTTTAATCTCCGAATTATTGGTTTGCAACAGGGGATAGAGGCAGGTAACCCTACTGCCTTTGTTACCAAGCTGCTGTATGAACTGTTCGGTGAAGAAAAGTTGGGCCCGCAACCACTTGTGAGCGTAGCGCACCGCACCGGACCAGTTGGCCAAAATGAGAGCCGCAGTATGATCACCCGGCTACACAGTTTCGAAGTGAGACGCACTATCCAGCGCCTGGTGGGGGCCATGGGGGGTAATCTAAACTACAGAGGACGAAGAATTCATATCTACCCTGACATGACCACAGAGCAACGCAAACAACAGGCT
>NC_065522.1:2203982-2265208 GCF_006386435.1 Epinephelus moara | reverse complement strand
CAAAACAAAGAAGACACACTGGCGAAAGCATGCACAGATAACTTTGTCTGGATGGACGACGAGGTGGAGATGCTACAGTAACAGATCTACACTTCACTTCAAATCAACAGGGTGAGCAGCGCAAACAGAGCTCAGCATTGTTGTCGTGACGGTCGGCATGCCTAGTGACTGGAACCGTAATGCGCATGTGCGAAAAGTCTCCGTTTTCAGAGGAACTGCATATTGCACGTTTACACAACAGAGACGCTGCCGTTTCCAAAACGTTGCACTCTGGAACCCGTTTTTTACCGTTTTCAGTTGAAATCGTTGTCGTCTAAACGGGGCCTGAAGCTAGAAATTGAAGGTGTGATGTTCAATGTTGGGCGGCACGGTGGTGTGGTGGTTAGCACTGTCGCCTCACAGCAAGAGGGTTCCCGGTTCGATCCTGGGTGTGGGACTTTATATGAAGGTACTGTAATAAGCGTTAATTAATGCTTAATAAGCACCAATTAACAGTTAATGAGCACTTATACGATGGTATTAGATGCTTATTAACATCAATAAGACTATATAAGTGTTTATTACAGCATAACTGACAGTTATTATTGCATTATAAGCACTTAATATAAACTTTGGTAACAGTTTATAAACCTGTACTAAATATTAATAAGATGTCTATTTACATTAATTATAATTTATAAGGGTTAATTATAGAATAATAGCCAAATTTATTACTGGTTTATAAAACACTATAAGACCCTATCAGATTAAATATATATGATAAGGTGTTTACTAACATTAATAAGACCTAATGAGTGTTAATAATAGTATACAACACATTTATTATTGGCTTATAAGATATTATTGGGTACTAGAACATCCTTAAGAGTTTATAGACAATTTATCAGTATTAACAAGATGTTTATTAACATTAATGAGACTGTAAGGAGTTAATATAAATGCCATATTATGGTTAATAAATGCTTAATTATGCACTTATTATAGTAAATAATGATCCTTTGCAGCTAAAGGATCTAAAGTGGGAACAGTATCGTATAAAGTTTAATAAATTATTAATATGCACTTATTAACAGATCATAATGCATCTTTGCAGCTACTGGATCTAAAGTGGGAACAGTGTCTTGTTGACATTTGTAAACCCTTCATTATGCACTCACTGAAGTTAAAAATTCTATTAATTATGCACCTATTGCAACATCCAGATATCAATCATTATTTCAACATTAAAGAATTCTGATGCGTTCTTTTCACTCCAGTATGTTATTATTTTCTTTAGCAAAGGATCATGGGAATCTCATTTCCTCAAAATGGCATACTAAGACAAACATGAGTTATTTGAACTTAAAAAATTTGAGTAGATTGATTCAGAGTTAGCTGCTTTATTCACTCGTGATGAGAATTCAGCCTACCAATGGTGGTGAAAACACAACATAAGGACATATTTCCTTTTCATATTGATTTTTAATGCAACCACTATTGTAAAAAACAGGAAAAAATGATTGGAAACCCTAATAGTTGAGTTCTAAAAAAAAATGACAGATCTGAGTTCATTTGGCTTTTTCAAAAGATTTGTTACTTTGACTGTTCGGGAATACAGTGTTACACAAAGCTCCCTGTAACCCATCAGTTTTCTGAAAGTGAGTGACAGAAGTCTCAAAATCAGCTTAGGTCAAACATGGTGGCAGCGGCCTTCAAGACACCCTCATCAAGGTTGCCAAACCGCGTGGTGAGGTTGTCACAGAAGCCATTGATCAGTTTATCTTTAACTCTGCAGAAGTCATCATCATCCACTTGTTTCCTGTTGAGTTTTACACCAGAGAAGGTGTTTCCGGGAAGAGGTCCCACTTCATCCAGGAGTTGCTTCAGATGCTGACCTGGGACTGCCTGAAATACAGAGTAAAAAACTTTCACTGTCACAATTGCTAAACATACACCGTAGCATACAAATTCCTCTCTAGGGAGTTTATTTTGTTTACCTGCATGGCTACAAGAGCCAGGGTCGTCTTCTGCAGTCCATCTGACACCATCTGCAATGTCAGCCCATCCCTCTGAAAGAGAAGGCTCAGAATTAAACCCATAAATATATTTAATCTAACTTCCCTTGTTTTTAATCCACAGCCTAGTACTGAATTACTCTCACAATGGTTTCACAAGAGTGATAATAAAACACTCAAACACTGAGCCTGATACAAACTTCAATTACCAAAATGTATGAAATGCTCCTGTAACCTTAGTGACAGAGAGGAATGAAGTCAGGCTATGGCGTTGGCAAATCAGCAGGAGTAAACATGAACATGATGCAGCCTATATCCATTAGCCTGCTCAACATAACACACAGCTCATCGATGCTCCTAACGTATTCACTCTGCTCATCCTGCTTTACACAATTTACTGTCACTCTTGTATCTCAACCATATGCATCTTCACACACATTTCACTCACTTTAACTCACACAGAACGTCATTAGTGACGCACTTAGCTACCGAAGCTATTTCNGCCTAATTATTACTGACAGAATGAATCGAGTACACCTCTTCTGATTAACTGTAACGTTACCGTCATTATCATAAACATCAAAATTTAGAACACACAGTCACATTTTATAACTTTGTAAGGCCATCATTTACATGATTAGCTGAGTTGCTAGTGTTAGCTATCGCAAAGATCTAGAACTAGCTAAAAATCAACAAGCTAGCCTATAGCCTACTTAAACAAACTAACTTACCACAGGGGCAGAAACAGATGAAACATCGTCTCCAGAGTCCCAAAGCCAAGTGTCACATCCTGCTCCAACTGGAGCGGCACTGGAGGGGCTTGCATCAGTTTTTTCAACCATCTCAGCATTGCTAGGTTCTGTGCTCTGATGAGGAGTGGCGAGTAGCATCCAGCGTGACCTTCATGCTGTGAGTTGAGATAATATCCCAGGATGCAATTTGCACAGTTTGGCGATAGCCTTTACTAGTTCTTAACTTTCTGTTTAAACGATTAAAAGTAACGTCAAAATTATGTCTAGATGTGATGACTTTGCAAATAACACGAATTTCAATACAGAATTGACATGCTTCGTTCTGAAGAGGTGACACTTCAAATAGCCGATTAGATGCGTTATGGGCTGTATCGATAGAGAAATTACTGCAGGCAACAGCGGAGAGAAGGAGAGGGTGGACCAAAGAAGGGGTTCCGTGTGTGTGTGCATGCGCGCGCCTGTGGAGCCAGATCAGGTGCAGCAAAAGCCACTGTATTTTTGCTGTTCATAAGTTTTTATTGAAATTATTCAAGCGACAAAAGCGACGTTTTTGCTGTCCCGGAATTGTCCCAGACACATCATCTTTGTGTCCCAGTAGCAATTTTTATAGTCCCCGGGACACCATTCGTTTCGAGCCCTGAGAGCATATTAATAATTTATTAACCTTTATATGACACTGTTCCCACTTCAGATCCGGTAGCTGCAAAGGATCATTATTAACTTATTAATTTAATCTGATAGTGTATTATAGTGTCTTATAAACCAGTAATAAATGTGGTTATTATTCTATAATTAACCCTTATAAATCATAATTAATGTAAATAGACATCTTATTAATATTTAGGATAGCTTCATAAACTGTTATCAAGTTTCTATTAAGTGCTTATAATGCTTCTATATGCAATAATAACTGTGTTAATTACAGATACAGATACAGATACAGATACAGAAAGCTTTATTTATCCCTGAAGGGCAATTCAGCTTCTACAGTCCACCATCTAGACATACAACCATTCACACAACAATAATACATGGCAGGAGTAGCATGATATGGCATGGGTTCAAGTACAGTTAATATAAGGCCGACAGCAGAATAAATAGTAATGATAAGAGAATTTTTTTTTTTTTTTTTAAAAACAGAGAGAATAAAATAAGATAAAATAACAGCCCAGAATAAAAAGTAATATGTGCTTATTAGAAACACATATTAATAAATTAAAAAAAAAAAAGTAAAGAAAGTGCCACGTTAAAAATGAGTAATAAATAACTGAATAAATAAATGGATACATGAATTGCACACAACCGTTCTACCTAAAGTGCCTTGTGCCAAGAACAGATCAGTCAATAATAATTTCCTTAACTCAGTATTTAACAGCGTAATAGCTGAAGGAATAAATGATCTTGCATAACGGTTTGTCTTTCTGGGAGGCAGCAAGTAGCGCCGACCTGATGGCATAAGAACAAATTCATTTCCAAGAGTATGATGTTGGTCCATCAGATTTTGGCACGTTTCTCCCAAAGAGAGTTCAAGTCGCACATTTGGATTCCAATAATTTTGGAGCAGACTTTCACAATATTTTTTAAACAATTACGGTCCTTCACTGTTATATTACCAAACCAACAAATAAAAGAAAAAGTAAGAAGGCTCTCAATATATGACAAATACACAGTACAAAGTATAGATTTGGAGACACCAAAGGAATTAATCCTGCGCCAAATTCTCTGGTGGGCACGTTTGACCACTTACTTACTTACTTATCCCCATTACGCTGGATGGTGCATAGGGCAGCAACAAAGTCCCTCCATTTCTGTTTGTCTCTGGCCATCTTCTCTATGGTTCCCCAGCTCTGATGGTGTTGCTGGAGTTCCTTCTCTATTGTCCTCCGCCATGTCAGTTTAGGCCTCCCTTTTCTCCTTTTGCCTTCTGGGGTCCAATATAGTGAGACTCTTGGAATGGCGTTGATGTCCATTCTGAGGACATGGCCAATCCAGCTCCACCTTCGCCTATTAATAATGCTTTGCATGTTGTCTTGCTGGGTGATGTTAAGAAGTTTATTGTTTGAGATGGTCTTGGGCCAGAATATATGTAGGATTTTGCGCAAGCATGATGTATGGAACGTGGATAGTTTATGGATATCACTTTCTGTCGTTTTCCAGCACTCTGCACCATACAGTAGTGTCGACAGTACGCAGCTTTGGTAGATGCGGAGTTATGTTTTTGTTCTACATTGGTGTGATTTCCAGATTTGTTTAAGTTTTATGAATGTTGTGCGTGCTTTGTTGATCCGGTGTTGAATGTCCTGGCTTGTTCCTCCATCATGATGGATGATGCTTCCAAGGTAAGTGAAATGATCTGTATTTTCTAAAACCTGTTATTCTTTTTTTATATTTGTTGGTGTACTGGTGTTAATGGGCATGACTTCAGTTTTATTGCTGTTTATAATTAATCCAACTTATTGGCCATATTGTTGGAGTCTGTCTGTCTTTTCCTGCAGGTGCGTGTGTGTATGTGATTGAAGGGCTATGTCGTGTGCAAAGTCAAGGTCTTCAATGGTGGAGTAGAGGGTCCAATGAATCCCCCTTGCCTTGTCTTCAGTGGTTTTCCTCATAACCCAGTCTATAACAAGGTTGAAAAGTAATGTTGACATCACACATCCTTGGCGGACTCCAGATTTAACCAAAAAGCTGGTGGTGTTTGTTCCTACAGTACATGAAAAGCCGTTGTAGAATTGTTGGATGATGTTGACTATGTGGAAGGGGATGCCATAGCTCCTCATTATCTTCCAGAGGCTATCGCGATGGATGCTGTCGAAAGCCTTCTGAAAGTCGATGAAGTTGATATAGAGCTGTCGTTGCCATTCACTGCACTGCTCTATTATGTTCCTGAGAGTGAAGATCTGAGGGGTATTCCAGAAAGCGGGTTATGTGAAAACTCAAAGTAAGTTAACCCTGAGATGAGGGAAACTCTGAGTTATCCGTTCCAGAAAGAGAGGTAACTGAAAGTCTGAGTCAGTCACCATGGTAACAGACACTGTGAACCTAACCTGCTCGCTGACAGGTTTTCTTCAATAAACCCTGAGTTGTTCTCTGTCTCCTCCCTCTTACACGCTGTTTCATTTCCTCATTCATTCAGTCCGTGTCAAAGCTCGTATCGAAGCGCATTTAATTAGCGGAGATTTACCATCTGTCACAGTCTAAATCCTGCTGGATATTAGTTTGTTACTCAGGACTGTCTTAAGTTATTGAATTTATGCACATCAATCATTTCTTTGGACATCGGTTTTTGTCTTAACATTCAAATATTACACAGCGAGAATTCACCCTCAGCTCAGAATCAAACCTTATTTTTTATAACACTGTGCACAAGGATCAGACTGTCAGTCTGTTAGAGCAGCTCCGAAATGTTTATTGCACATAATGTGTAGGTCTAATTATTTAAATTTTAAAAATTGGTATAGACACGTAGTATCAATGACTAATGATCTCTATCACTGATGTCATTGGTCGCACTGATGGAACATAATTCCTATAGCCTAATATTGGGGATTATATGTTAATATTTCTGATTGAACAATGGTGCAGTGTTTCACTGTCTTTAAATTTACTACATTTGTAGCTGAAATAAAGTCACTGAATGCTGTTGAGTCAAGATACAAATAGATGTGCAACATTTTAAAATCTAATCTGTATTTTAAAGTGTCTTTTCAAGTGCAAATCACCAAACATATTATTACTGGGTCAGACTGTGAGTTTACAGTCATGTCTTTGATCTATAGCCTAGCCTATATGTTTTAAATCTTCCTATTTTTCAGTTGCTGCCTCCTGTGTTTTCCCTATCAGATTAAATCTGAACAAATATATTATTATATATTATTAATATAATGTAATGTATCTACAGCCTGATACACAGTCAGATTCCACCACTTTATCTTCATTAAGGACATGTAAGTCTGATAAATGATGAATAAACGGACAACACTGAATAAAACTTTTTTATTAACTTTATGGTTAACTTATTGACACTTTCCTCGCTCTGACTCAGGCTCTTCTTTTAAAGATAAATGTGCACCGTCTGCTACACATGCATTAATATCTCTGCATCCACTGGATTAAAATGGAGGCCTGTCTTTTATTTACCTGTTGCCATGGTGAATCATGGAGTCGGAGCTCCATTGATGATGGCTTTTTATTGTCGGTTTAACTCAGAGTGAACATACTCAGAGTTGACTGAACTAACTCAAATCAGCTGTTCTGGAACCATTAACTCAGAGTTTCCCATCTCAGAGTAAGTCAACTCAGAGTTCAGGGATAGACTCAGAGTTTGTTGAACCTCCTACCTGGAAAACCCCTCTGGTCAACACATCCCTTTCTTTTCCTAAAACCAGCTTGTTCATCTCTGAGCACATTGTCAACAGCTGCTGTTATTCAATGTATAATGATTTTGCTGAAAATTTTGCTGGGAACAGAGAGAAGTGTAATGCCCCTCCAGTTGTTGCAGTCGGTTAGTGTGCCTTTCTTCGAAACCTTAACGATACTCCTTTGGTCCAGTCCGATGGTATCTTGCTTTCCACCCAGATGTTAGTGTACAGTGGAAGGGTGATGTTAGCAGCTAATTCTGGATCGACTTTAAAGAGTTCTGCATTTAGGTTGTCAGCGCCTGGGGATTTACCGTTTTTCAGTGATTGAATGGCTTGGATGATTTCTATTGTCGTTGGTGGGTTTATATTGACGTCTAAATTTTCTAAAGCTTCCTGTATTTCTAAAGGTTGTAGAGGGGAATCTCTGTTGAGAATCTCTTTAAAGTGTTCTGTCCAGCGATCTTCTTGTTCCTTTACCGTGGTGAGTTGTTGTCCTTATTTGCTTCTGATATGTGTGCTGTTTCTGAATTTTCTTCCACATACCAGGTTGGTGATTTTATAAACTGTTCTTGTTGGTTTTGGGTGGCTGCTTGTTTGGCTGCGCTTGCCAGCTCCTCCAGGTAGGCTCTCTTGTCCCTCCTTACTAGCCTTTTCACCTGTTTGTTGGTGTTACGATACTGGGCTTGTAGATCTTGTTTAATCCTGGATGATTTGGTGTTGTTTATTCTGGTTTTCAAGTTCCTTCTCTCTTCAGTAATCTTCCATGTATTGTTACTGATCCATTCTTTATGTTGTTTTTGCCTGTATCCAATTATTTTCTTGCTGGTGTCTTTGTAGGTGTTAACAATATTTGCCCAGTGTTTGTTGATGTTGATCTCATCCACATCATCATCATCAGTTGTAGTGTTTGAGAGAGCTTGATATCTATTCCGAAGATGTATAGTGAATTTCTTCTTTATGGATGGGTCTTTCAACATGACGACATCAAATCTTGGGGACCCTCTGGGTTTCGGTCCTGTTCTTTTCAGCTTCAGTTCAATGTCTGCAGTTACAAGGTGGTGGTCACTGGAGACATCCGCTCCTCTTCTCACTCTGACATCTCTCAATGAGCGTCTCCATTTACCGTTGATCATCAAGTGATCAATCTGGTTCTGGTCTTTCCCATTTGGTGAGAGCCATGTCAGTTTATGGATGTTCTTGTGGGGGAAAAGGGTGCCTCCAATGACCATATTGTTTAATAAGCAGAATGCAGCTAGTCTCTCACCATTGTCGTTCATTACTCCACATCCATGTTTGCCCATAGCTCTCTCATAATTGTTGTTATCGCTGCCCACCTTTGCATTTAGGTCGCCGCTGATGATGAGAAGATCCTGTGCAGGTGTTCTCTGGACTTCAGATTGGAGTATGTTATAGAAGAGGTCTTTTTCTTCCTCTTTGGCATCATTGGTGGGAGAGTAGCATTGTATGACTGTAAGATTGTTGTGTTGTCCCTTGAATCTGGCTTTTATTATTCTATTGTTGATGGGTTTCCATTCAATGATTGATTTCTCTATGCCCTTTTGAACAATGACGGCAACTCCGTCATGGTCTCGTCCATAGCATAGAATTGTTTCTCCGGTATTCGTTTTGAGTGACCCTGAATCAGTCCATCTCGCTTTGCTTATCCCAAGGATGTTAAGGTTGTAGCGTCTTATTTCATTGGTGATCTGTGCCAATTTCCCAGCTTCGAACATGGTTCGGACATTCCAGAAGCCAAACTTTAGTTTGGTTTTGGTGTTCAGTACCCACTTCTTCGCGCCACCAAGTTCCCGAGGGCTTTGATTGGAGGCAGTCATACGAGTTTGATGCTCATATGGGCTTTCACATCCAGATGTTAGGGTTTCTTTTGTTGCCGTTTCCGTAGCATATAGAATTTTTTATAGAATTGGGTTGCTGGCCCAATGGTCTAACCAGTGGTCATTTCTGACCATTGGAGGGGGGGGTGGAGTTGATTTGTTAGTCCCCTCCCTCAGACCTATTGTCTTCCCGGTAACGGATTACAGACTCACACCACATGAGACCAGACAGGTTTAAGGTTGTGTACAAGCTGCCCCAGCACGCCAAGCCCAATCAACTCCTGTTACCATGTAGGTGGCAATTGACTAGCAATTTACCACTACTGGCATCACGAGGCAGACGTTTGACCACTGACTCAGAGTTAATTTCAAACTTCAGCTGAGAATAAAAAACCGTACCCAGATATTTATAAGTATTTACAATCTCTACATCTTCACAGTGAATCCTACTTGCTGAGGTAATTGTCACATTTTTCCTAAAATCAATGAGGAGTTCCTTCGTTTTAGAGACAATGAGGTCAAGAAGACTGTCGTCACACCACTTTACGAAATCAGGAAGTGCACATCCATGGTCTGACTCTGCACCATGGAGGAGTGACAGCAGGGCAGTATCGTCTGAAAATTTAACAAGAAAACTGTCCTCTTTAAGAGACCTGCAGCTATCTTTGTATAAGCAGCGGGGAAAGTACACAACCTTGTGGGGATCCTGTGTTGGAGACCCGGGTTTGAGACATAACGCCATTTACTAAAACCTGCTGTGACCTGTTGGTTAAGAAGTTTAAGAACAGGGCTAAAAGCTGGTCAGGAAAATCAAAATAAGAAGCTAGCTATATAAAATATAAGGCTGCATTTTGTTAAAAGCTGATGTGAAGTCAGCAAATAAAAGTCTGGCATGAGATTTGGGTTTCTCCAGGTGCTTATAAATTTTGTCCAAGATAAAAAGTTTTGCATCATCCACTTCTTTATTCCTTTGATAAGCAAATTGAAGTGGGTCAAGTTTGCCCTCATGAACCTCATCTTTTAGGATTTTCTCCAGGTTTTTAACTACAAGTAAGTGCCACAGGTCTCAAATCTTGTAATTCCCTAGGTTTATTAACCTTAGGGATAGGAATAATGGTGGAAGATTTCAAAATTGTTGGGAGCTTGCAGTTATCAACACACAATTGGGAAAAGATGGGAAAAAGTTGAGTTGCTCAGCACAGTGGTGTAATGTGCGACCACAGATAAGATCCTCTTTTTTGTTTCTTAAATAGAACCTCGACTTGTTCTTGAGATATTTGAATATCACTACATGGTGACAAAGAGTTCTTTAACCTGGAAACATCATGAGCGAAATCAGACCTTTCAAAGCGTAAAAAAAAGGTGTTAAAAGCATCGGGCAAACAGTCATCCTCGACACTATTAACACTGATGAGTTGCTTGGGCTCATTACCATGCTGATTAATTGCAGCCATAGATTTGATCCCTCGCCAGGCTGACCCAAGGTCACCATTTACAAATTGTTTTTCTATTTTTTCCCCTATACTTACTTTTGGCTTTAACTATTTCAGCCCTAACCTCTCTGGATACTGTCTTTATCTCCTGAGGGTCACCCGTAAAGAAGGTCTTTTTCTTCTTATTGGTAACTGTTTTTAGATCTTTGGTTACCCATGGCTTATTGTTAGGGAAAATAACAACAGTTTTGGCTGGGATCACAGTGTCCACACAGAAGGTGACATAGGACAAAACAGTGTCCAAAGTTCATCAATATTATCCCCACATCCGTCGAAAAACATTGCCAGTCCGTACACTCAAAACAAGCCTGGAGGGGGGATATGCTGTCCTCTGTCCAGAGCTTAACAGTTTTTGACTCTCCCTCCCGATGTCTGATACAAGGTTCATATGTTGGCATGAGGAAGATGCTGTTGTGGTATGAAGCCCCCAACCCTGGCATGAGAAGAGACTTATATCCTTCCTTTATATTGCCAAAACACAAGTCGAGTGTGGTGTTTTTTGCATGGTTGGGCAAGTCACATATTGTTCATATGTCCGCAGGACCTTGTCTAAACGGACATGGTTCATATCCCCCATGTAAAATTTGGGAGCCTCACTGCAAATGGTATTCAGCCGGTGAGATAAATCCAAGATCACTTGAGTGGCTGCAGTAGCGTTGGCCCGGGGATGACAGTACATCAGCGTGAAAAACAGCTGGGGGAACTCACGCGGTAAATAAAAGGGGCGTAAAGAGATAGTGAGTAACTCGATGTCGGGAGTACAGATTTTTTCCCGCACATGAATAGTTTTACAGTACCTCTGATTTACATAAAAGCAGACGCCTCCTCCGCAGCTCTTACCCGTCGTCTCCCTGGAGCGGTCCAGTCTGATGGGACAGCCAAAACTTGTGAGCGCCATCTCGTTATCCAGGTCATTCTCATTCAGCCATGTCTCGGTGATCCCAAGCAGGCAGCACTCTTTTATCTCCCAACGTAATTTTGCTAGGCTCTCCAGCTCGTCAATGTTGCGCATCAAAGACTGCGCGTTAGATAAAAAGACCGAGGGCAGGGGGGGCAGCCGGCATCGGTCATCAAGGCAGAACTTTTTCACTCTGCGCTTGATGCCTCCCGTCCTACCTCTTTTCCTCCATGGTGGCCGCCTTGGGGGGCTCCGGTCAATGTGGAGCGGCACAAAAATCTCTGCCGGTACAGTGGTCGGTATCTCACGCTCCGTTGAAGAATGTAATGACAGGAGAAGCTCCCTGTTAATGACAACGCGGTCTCCATGCTGCTGGGCAGGCTTCGCCCCTCGGTAGGTGCAGCAAACCAGCGTGACGATAAAAACAAGTGCAAAAAGTTGCAAAGACGATCCCAGGTTCCACATCTCTGTCCTCCGGCGTTAGAAACACATGCACACGACGTTCATAGACAACTTTAAACATATAAACCACATAAAACAGTTAAAAGACGATGCAGGCTGTAGTGGGTCGCACACAAAGGAGCGCCCCGGAAGCAGAAGCAGGATAAGGATAATTATGCTATAATTAACACTTATATAGTCTTATTAATGGCAATAAACATCTTATTCTGTCTTATAAGTGCTCATTAATTGTTAATTGGTGCTTATTAAACATTAATTAACACTTATTACAGTACCTTAATATAAAGTGTTACCAAAAGTACTACAGATGCAGTATTTGCTTTGAGGATGTTGATGGAAAAGTACAGAGAAGGTCAGAGGGAACTGTATTGTGTCTTTGTATATCTAGAGAAAGCATATGACAGGGTGCCGTGAGAGGAGCTGTGGTACTGTATGAGGAAGTCTGGAGTGGCAGAGAAGTATGTTAGAGTTGTGCAGGACATGTATGAGAGCTGTCAGACAGTGGTGAGGTGTGCTGTAGGTGTGACAGAGGAGTTTAAGGTGGAAGTTGGACTGCATCAAGGATCAGCTCTGAGCCCCTTCTTGTTTGCTATGGTGATGGGCAGGTTGACAGATGAGGTTAGACAGGAATCTCCATTGACTTTGATGTTTGCAGATGATAGTGTTATCTGTAGTGAGAGCAGGGATCAGGTGGAGGAAAATCTAGAGAGGTGGAGGTGTGCCCTGGAAAGGAGAGGAATGAAGGTTAGTCGTAGCAAGACAGAATACATGTATGTGAATGAGAAGGACCCAAGTGGAACGGTGAGGTTACAGGGAGTAGAAATAAAGAAGGTGGAGGATTTTAAGTACTTAGGGTCAACAGCCCAGAGCAACGGGGAGTGTGGAAAAGAGGTGAAGAAACGTGTGCAAGCAGGTTGGGATGGGTGGAGAAAAGTGTCGGGTGTGACGTGTGATAGAGGAGTACCAGCAAGATTAAAAGGAAAGGTGTACAAGTCGGTGGTGAGACTAGCGATGTTGTTTGGACAGTGCCACTGAGGAAAAGACAGGATGCTGAGCTGGAGGTAGCAGAGATGAAAATGTTGAGGTTCTCTTTGGGAGTGACGAAGATGGATAGGATCAGGAATGAGTACATCAGAGAGACAGCTCATGTTAGATGTTTTGGAGATAAAGCCAGAGAGGCCAGACTGAGATGGTTTTGACATGTTCAGAGGAGGGATAGTGAATATATCAGTAGAAGGATGCTGAGGTTGGAACTGCCAAGCAAGAGGCATAGAGGAAGACCAAAGAGGAGATTTATGGATGTAGTGAAAGAGGATATGAAGTCAGTTGGTGTGAGAGAAGAGGATGCAGAGGATAGGGTTAGATGGAGGCAGATGATTCGCTGTGGCGACCCCTAAAGGGAACACCTGAAAGAAGAAGAAGAAGAAGAAGAAGTAAACTATGCATAGACCTGGGAGAACAGGTAGGTCTTCAGCTTGACTTTAAAGGATGACACAGTTGCAGAGAATCTCAGATCATCAGTCAGTTTGTTTGAGAGAATGGGGCCATGATGACTGAATGCACCTTCAACAAATTTATTTTGGATCATGGGCACAGTTAGGAGATCAGTGTCTGATGATCTCAGGGTTCTGGGGGGTATGTAGGCTGTGAGCAGGTCAGAGATGTAGTGAGGAGCCAGACTATTAAGTGCTTTTTAAACAGTGAGGAGTATATTAAAATCAATTCTATATTTTATCAGAAGCCAGTGAAGTATTTTCAGTATGGGAGTAATATGTTCTGTTTTTCTAGTCCCAGTGAGTACTCTGGCTGCAGCATTTTGAATAAGTTGGAGCCGTCCCACAGTCTTTTGGGGGAATCCAGCAAGAAGGGCATTACAGTAATGTAGTCTGGAGGAGATGAGAGCATTAATCAGTTTTTCAGCGTCTGACTGAGACATTATGGATCTAACTTAGGAAATGTTTTTTAGGTGGTAAAATGCTGTGATACTTGTTATATGGCTTGTAAAGTCGAATTCTGGATCCATGGCAACACCTAGATTTGTGACCTGTTCACTGGGTTTTAGAGACAGTGAAATCAATTTAGAACTGATCTCCTCCCTCTGATGTTTGGCGCCCACCAAAAGAATCTCAGTTTTGTCTCTGTTTAATTGTAGAAAGTTTTTGGTCATCCAGATGTTAATGTCACTGATGCAGTTAACCAGATCATTTATCGGGCTTAGGTTATTATGAGAAAGTGAAATATTTCACTTTCTCATAATAATTTTTTTATTTAGATTTACAACTGCGAATCTGGGAAGAAAAGAGAAGTGGATTGGAAAAATCACTGAAACTTACCTAAGCTGTTACATCGCAGAGGGCCCGGTTTTCGGGCCCTCGATGGTAAGTTTCTCCACTACTTTCTGGGCTGGAGATCTGCCACTTCACCGCTGTGGGCTCCCATCGGAGCCCGAGCGAGTAAGTTTTCTTCACCGCCCCTCTGAAGTCCTTACTGCGGCCAACAGTTACGCACATTCTCTATTTGTCTGTCCTGGAGTTTTGCTGGCTGTGGCTTTATTATTTACAGCTTTTCTGATGGCCCCGTCAGCTGAGGTTGTTGAACTGAAAACTGAGCTCAGGTCCATTGAGCGGCTCATTGAGGATCTCCTCCAGCGGCAGTCGGTGCTATACTCCCGGCTGTCATGTCTTGAGTCCGCGGATGTCCCGGCTGCATCTGCCAACCCTGTTGTTCCCGGCACATCGGACACTCACTCTTCCTCCTGGACGTCTGTTGTTAGGATGGGGAGACGGGCTTCTCTCCCCCTGTTTACTCCAGATACAGAAGATGATGACGATGGTCCCATCCCGCTGTCCAATTTCTTCGCCCCACTAGAGAAGCTAGCTGAGCTACCGGCTACATGCTCACACACCTCGCTGGAGCATCCAGCCCTGCCCCAATCCCGTAACAGAAAGCGTCGTACTCCTCCAACCAGTTCACTGTTGTCCCAAAGTAAACGTCCTAAATGTTTACCCCCTCCAACATTATCCGACGCTGAATCCTGGCCTTCTCCCCCTGCCCCGCAGGCCTCGCTCCCCCGGCCAAACGTGGAGCCGGTCACCGCGAGTGTGAGTGATGACGTCATCTGTGCAGGTGACTCTAATTCTTCTTCTACTATTCCGGGTGTCCCTGTCATCACCTATCTATCCCTTTCGCCTAGATTATCTGTTTATGATAAGGGCTGTAAAAATCAACCTCCTGAAATTCTTGTAATCGGTGACTCCATCATTAGAAATGTGCATCTCCCAGGCTCCATCACTTACTGTCTTTCTGGTGGGAAAACCACTGACTTTATAGATCTCACTCCTACCATTATTGATCTCCATCCCTCTATTCATACTGTCATGTTACACACGGGAACGAATGATATTATGTCCAGACAGTCTGTTAAACTTCATTATGAGCTGGAGTCACTAGTCAACACAGTTGAAAGTCTTGGGAAGACTTGTGTTTTGTCTGGCCCAATACCCACATTGTTAAAAAGTTCAGAACGTTTCAGCTGTCTTTTTAGTTTACATCACTGGATGCATAACTTTGCCACTGCCACTGGGCTTGGCTTTATAAGCAATTTTGACTGTTTCTGGACTGAGCGTGACTTGTTCAAATCTGATGGATTACATCTGAATAGGATGGGGGCTGAAAAGTTGACTCACAACTTTATAAACTTCATTGCTTTTAGTTTACAATGATGCTCTCTCCAGCAAGACCCTGCCCAGTCCACATACTGCTTACCTCACAGCCCTGTCCCTGACAGTGCGGGTCTTGTTGCTTCTGCTACAAATGGTGGCACTGTCCCCATGTCTATTTCTGATTCCTTTATTCCTGTTAGGATCTCTGAAAGGCCTGAGCCTGTTTTTGCCCCTCTGTCTATTTATGATACTCCAGCTTCGAACACAAAGTGGTTTGGCAATCAAATGAATCAGACCCTGTCCAGAAACCCTACTAATCTAATTAAGATTAAAACAATAGCTAGGCAGTGTTATGAGTCACAGCAGGTACTCTCTCATTCAGTCCTTAAATCTCAGTCAGATTTTAGGTTGCAAAAAGGACTGAGTTTTATTCATATCAATGTACGTAGTCTGATTTTTAAGATGGACTACATTAACATCTGGGCTCTACAAACAAAGGCAGATATTTTTGTATTTTCTGAAACCTGGCTAACTGATCAAGTGAGTGATAATGATATTGCTCTTGATGGTTATAATGTCTTCAGAACTGATAGATGCAAGCCTACAAGAGGTGGTGGTGTGGCCATTTTTGTTAAGAAAAGTTTTTCTGTAACTGTCGTTAGCTCTGTGGCCATCCCAAAGTGCTTTGAATACTTGGCCCTAAGTGTCTCCTTGAGTAACAGTGCTAACATTGGAAAATTAATTGGCTTGGGTGTTTATCGTCCCCCGTCTGCTCTGTCAACTGCCATCTCTGATTTAGCTCATCTGATTTGGTTCTGGTTCTCCCACTTGATTTTAGTGACCACTGTCCAATTGCTTGTATCAGAGATGTTAAACAAGTAAAATCAAAGCCTCGTTTCATTGTTAAGAGAAATTTTAAAAAGTTTGTGGAGCAGGATTTTTTAAATGATTTTTCTTCTTTTGATATATCTTCCATAACTGATATTTCTGATCCTACCTTAGCTTTGAATTATTTTATTAAAGCTTTTAATTCTGTGGCTGATAGACATGCCCCTTTTAAGAAATTGAGAACAAAAAACAGAAGCAACCCCTGGTTCTCACAGGAAATTGCTGAATTGTTACGCATTAGGGACACTGCTTGGAATAAGGCTCGCGCCTCTGGTTCATTTAGTGACTGGCAATATTTTCGTCATCTTCGAAATAAATGCCTTGTAGCTATACGTAATGCTAAATCTTCCTATTATGTTACGTCTTTATCTGACTGTTCTGGTAACCCATCTAAGTTCTGGAGAACAATCAAGACCCTCTCAAATAGCCCCTCCTCATCCTTACCCACTCAGATTTCCCTGGACTCTATCTCCATTTTTGATAAAAATGAACAATGTGACATTTTTAACAGACACTTTATTGCTGCGGGTCATATCTTTAATACCTCTAGCCTGGTCAGTAACACAAACCCTACTCCTGTAAATACTAGTCTTCATAGGTTTTCTTTTAGGCCCTTTACTAGATTTGAAGTGCTCAGTGCTCTTTATAGTCTTGATCCTAGGCAGTCTACAGGGGCTGATAATTTGAACCCTCGACTTCTGACACTAGCTGCACCTTTTATTGTTGACGTCTTGTTGCACATTTTTAATCTGACTCTTTTAACTGATTGTATTCCTAATATATGGAAAACAGCATTTGTAACTCCTCTGCACAAAGGTGGCCCCTCAAATGAACTGAATAATTACCGCCCAATTTCAAAACTACCCTGCTTGGCGAAACTATTAGAACGTCTGATAAGCAACCAAATTAGATCTTTTTTATCTGAACATGAAGTTTTAAACATCTATCAGTCTGGTTTTAGACCTGGGCATAGCACTGTGTCAGCAATTGCTAAGGTTATGAATGATATCGCTCAAGCACTAGACAGTAAACTTGATTGTGTTGCCCTTTTTATTGACCTTTCTAAGGCCTTTGACTCGGTTGACCATACTATCCTTCTTGAGCGTCTGCATAATATTGGGCTTGATTACAAGTCATGTAAATGGGTTGAGAATTATTTATCTGGTAGATCCCAAGCTGTGATTAGTGATGGTTTCATATCAGAATTTTTGAATATATACAAAGGGAAAGGGGTACCACAGGGTTCTGTTTTAGGACCTCTGTTATTTTCTATTTATATCAATGATTTTAATTGCGGTATCAAAAATAGCTCAATTCATCTTTACGCTGATGATTCAATCATATATTCTCTTGCTCCCTCTGTTGAACTAGCTCTAAGTAATTTACAAGATGACTTCTGTTGCATCCAAAGAACTCTGACTGTTCTTAAATTGGTTTTAGATCCAGGAAAATCAAAGTACATGATTTTCACACAAAAAACGCACTGCTGATTAAAATAAGATCAGCCTTGCTATTGCTGATGGGACTCCCTTAGAAAGGGTTTCCTGTTATAAGTACTTGGGTATCTGGATTGATGACAAATTGTCTTTTAATTTACATGTTGCAGAACTTTTAAAGAAGCTGAAGCCTTTATTGGCATTCTTTTATAGAAATAAATCCTGTCTACCTCAGCACTGTAGAAAGCAGTTAGTACTTGCCACCTTTTTATCGGTTTTAGATTATGGTGATATTATTTATATGCATGCTTCTCCCTCTATTCTTAAACCACTTAATGGGTTCATGACCCATCACTGCCAACTCTATCACAATGTAGGCTGGATTTCCCTGGCTCTGAGAGCAGAGCAACACTGTTTATTGTTTATTTATAAGGCATTGCTTAAAAAACTTCCTCTCTATTTATTGAGCTTACTGAGTTTTCGATCTTTTAACTACCCCACTCGTGCACAAAACTCACTGGCTCTTAATATCCCAACTGTTAGAACGGAGGTAGGAAAAATTGCTTTTGGTTATTTCGCTCCTCTTAAATGGAATAATCTGCTGTCTCAGCTTCAGTTGGATACATTGATTCCTTTTAATCATTTTAAACGCATTCTTATTGACCTCATGCTTTCTGAATGTACATGTACTTGTTGATTTTATTATATGCTTCTGTTGTGTGTATATTATTGTTATTGATACGTATTGTAATGTGTATTGAATTGTATTTTATTGTACTGTAATCAGGGCGCCATTGGAAATGAGAGCTCGCTCTCAATTGGCCCTCCCTGAATAAATAAAGGTGATAAAATATATCATTGTGTATCATCTGCATATGAATGGTAAGATACATTGCGTTTCTGTATGACGGAACCAAGTGGCAGCATAGAGGTTAAACAGCAATGGACCCAGGACTGAGCCTTGAGGCACCCCACAACTGATGTCTAAATTGCCAGATTTGTAGATGCCAAGTGAGACTGTCCTGCTGCTTAAATAGGGGAAGAACCAGGTAATGACATTTCCAGATAGGCCAACTAAATGTTCTAATCTATTTAGCAATATGGTGTGATCGACGGTGTCAAAGGCCGCAGTCAGGTCTAATAAGACTAGAATGGAGAGTTTGTTAGCTGCTCTGTTAACCTTGACATCACTGATTACTTTTTATATGCTGTTTTGGTGCTGTGGTTGGTTCTAAAGCCAGATTGATACACATACAGATTATGGAGTGAGAGGTAGCTATGTAATTGCTTGTAGGTGACCTTTTCAAGTATTTTGCTAAGAAAAGGGATATTGGAGATTGGTCTGTAACTACTAAATTATGGATGGGTCTAAGTTGTTCTTTTTCAGTAATGGTGTAACGACAGCAAACTTGAGAGAAGGGAGGAAGACTCCAGATCGGAAAGAACTGTTAACGATATTGAGTACATCAGATGACAGTCCATTGAATGCCTCTAGCCATGGCTGTCTCTAGTGTGGAGGCATAAAAATGTTTTCCTTTTCATTTACACCTGTATCTTATCAGGACATGGAACAGAATATTGCTTCTCTAATGCTAATACTGTATTTATGAATAAAAAAACAGAGAGCAAGTCTGAAGGACGCAGAACATTTAATTGTATTAAACTGAGCTGTTTTGATCATGCTTTTCACCAAGACTGGTGGAGAGGCTGTGAGGACATGTTTTGTTTGATCACCAAGGGACATCCACGGTCATTAGTCTTCCTCTTAGCCAACTAATGGAGCCGCTATCAGCTTATTATGCTGATGATAATGGTAATGCTATGCTGGTTTAATGTGTTTTCAGGCCTGAGATTTAATATTATTGAAGCGTTGTTGAAGCCTGATGGTGATGTTATGGTGATGTTGAGAACTAACTAGAAAACCACAGAGAGTTTAAGTAGCCTACTGAAGCAATGTTGGACTAATGTTTACAGATCTCACCTCTCTCTGGGTTATGTATGTTTGCTGAGGCGAGGCTGACAAAGATACAAAATTCAAAAAACATTTTCTATGTCTATCCACCTTAGAGGTGGACTGATAAAGCTCTGAAAAGTGGTACCAAAGCTTACTGAGTCAATGGAGCATCAGCCAAAAAGGAAAAGCCTCTTGTATTTCATGTTATTTTGCATTTTTTTTCTTAAAGTTGCACCCTCAAAATGAACTGTCAAATAAACACGTCCAATCTTCTCCCTCAGTTCGGTACAAGCATATTTTTCTTCAGCCTGCATACCACACATCTCCAGAACTCTCCCTCTTAAAGTGACAGCGCTCTATTCTAAAGGGTATAAAGGGTAGGTACAACAATTTTCCCACTTCACAGGAGGTAAGTATACAGGAAAGTAATGTTTTTTCAACTATTATGTAAAATAAAAATGAACTAAAACATGTATTGAAATGAAATGTTTTTAACTGGACACACTGATATAAACATTAGTTTAACAACAAGATAACACTTATGCCTGGTACACACTACACGACATTTCTGTCCGTTCTGACAGTCAATATGTCACATTAGGCGATTGTGAAGTCATAAAATCGTGCCGTAACTTGGCAAACAGAAATGACACACTACATGATGGTCCACACCAATAATCCCCGGTCATCTTTCACGCCGTGTGTGATGTCTTCGGGTTATTCTTATCCTATCTTTTATTATTATTACTATTATTTCAGTCACTGTGGCCGTTCATGTGCCAGCCGAAATGTTGTAGTAATGTAAAAAGTGCCACCAGATGGCAGGAGCTACATTTGAAGTACTGTACGCAAACATGTAAGTCACTGAATCCTCCACAGCAAGTTCCTGCAAATGTTTCATAATAAAAGCCTTTTTAGAAAATAAAGGGATTCTCTCAACCAAATTTATAAGGGGCTTTTATTTATATGAAAGAGACACAGGAAGTGTTAAGTTTGAAATGACAGCACAATGCATTAACTCTATCAAGGCAAACAGGAGCGGATAAAAAGTAAATATATAAAAATACAGAGGGAATAATAAAAACCAACCTGTTTATTATGCAGTCTGTTTCAAATGAAGCTGGTAGCCTCTGCAGTTGTGGTAAGTAAAAGCCCTGCCACTATTTTTTAATTTTCTCACTTTATGTCTGCCTCCATTATGAAGAAGTGCCATTGTTTGCTAGCTTGATGCTAATGGCAGTACTCACCAGGTTGATGAAGTGCCTCTGCTGTTAAACACCATAATTTTTCCCTTTTTACCCTATTGTGGTAACATCCCTTGAGGAAATATCAAAAAGGCTGGGGTCTGTTGCCGTACAGTTGTCTACGACAGCAGATCACTCTGTTTCTATTTGTCAAAGTGACGGCTGTGATGGGAGCAGCCATGAACGACAAAAAGAAAATCAAACATGGGGCATCGGTAGCGTAGTGGATAGTGCCGCTGCCCCATGTACAGAGGCGATGCCTTGCTGCAGCGGTCGCAGGTTCAACTCTGGCTTGCAGCCCTTTGCTGCATGTCAACCCCCACTCTCTTTCTCACCCCATTTCAATCTGTCCTGTCCATTAAAGGCAAAAAGCCCAAAAAAAGAATCTTTAAAAAAAAAAAAAAAAAAAAATAGAGAAAATCAAACATGCTAGACTTTCTGTTGGAATGTCATGAGGCGTCCCAGACGTGGTGTCGGTTGTCATCTACTATGTCACACTACACGAGATGAAACGATGGATTATCGTGTACAACACTCATTGTCGTTCACGATCCATTCCGGACACTGTACGTCACTGCGTCGGGCTATAATCGGGCCGATATCGTGTAGTGTGAACCAAGCATTATGAACACCTTTAGATGAGTACTGACTAGTATACAGTTACATAATCAAACAAATATCAATAACTACGCACCTGGTGACTATCACAGCATGACTACAGATAGGTAACTATTTATTTTCCTGTCTAGTTGTATTGCCTTTATCCATCTGTACATTGGTAGGCCTCCCAAGTCCATTAAGTCACTGGCAATATCTACCATTCCAACATACTTAATGTATATTAACATTATACATGCTCTAACGTGTAGTACTATTATTCACAGAAAACCATTTTTGTCACCTTGTTACACTGTAACTCAGCCATTTCTTTAAATAAACTTATTAATCTTCTTATGTGTAGTCTCAAGAAATGAATTTCTGAACGTCTGATAAATCATTGCAACTGTATTACTCAACAGATATTCATCCAAACAAATATGAACCAAAATTAGCATTAGTTGTGTTACTATGTATTCAAACAGTTACTTAACCTTCAAGTCCCTACTTTCTCAGGTGTGTAACGCAAGGTTTTCCTTGTTCATCATATGTAAGGATACATCTTGGTTGGCATGTCGTTTGGCTCATTTCCTCTAGGATTAACTCTGACTCATCTCCTGCTCCTGATGTCTTTTCACCTCCACTTGATCTCTGTTCTGAGTAGTGCCCTCTCCATCTTGTGGCTGGCTTCTTTCATTCTGGATGAGTCTTTCAGCCTCAGTTCCTACTCTGGGGAGTTGTTTTGTTGAGGGCTTGAAGTAGGGCTGGGTGGTATACCGGTAATGGAGCGGAGCCTGTGTTGCGTTCAGGCGTTGTCACGTAAATAACAAATTCCAGCACTTGAATAGGCCATAGCACAACACAGCAGCATGTCAAGTGGGCCGAACCCAAGCAAAATACTGTCAAATACCATGAAACCAATATGGTTTTAAAAAAAAATAAATAAATAAATAAATAAAAAAATATAAAAAAACGTGATATAAAAATTTTGAAGACTAGAGCTTGTGGATTAAGGCGAGTATTTTGACTGTGTCCAGGTAACCACATGGCATATGCTTCCTCACTTGAATTTATTGAGTCTCCATGGGAAGTCTGGGCCTTTACTTTTGGTTTTGGCATGCTATTCTTTCCTTTCTTATGGTCCTTACTTCTCTCTTTTAGGTGTTTGATGCTCTGGCTATCAGCAAGGTAAGGACAAGGCAATAGATGATTTCTATGTAAAGTTCTCTCTCTACCCTCTCCATCCAGAGGTTTCACAACATACACTGGACTGTTTGCTCCTCTTCTCTCTTTGACCACATGCACGTGGTTTTCCCAGTAAGCACCTATCTTTCCTGGCCCTCCTCTCTCGAATAGGTTCTGGATTAGTGCATGGTCTCCAGGTTCAAGAACAGAACTCCATGGTCTCTGGTTGTAGGGTTTTTGCCCTCTTTCATTAGCTTTCCTCATGTTTTCCTGTGCAATGTGATAGGCTTCCTGCACTGATCCAGAATTAGACTGTGGACTGTTGCTCCTTCTCTAGGAAACAGCATGTCAATGGGCAAAATAGTATGCTCTCTCCCGAACAGGAAAAAGGTGGAAAATCCTGTTGATATGGACAGTAGAGTTATGTGCATGAACCACTTTGTTCAAATAGTCCCTCCAATTAGGTTTTTGTGTCTCCTGTTGAATTGCCCAGCTGGGTTGGACTGGGGGTGATATGGAGTTGTCCTTGAGTGCTATATACCACTGTAGCTTTGCAGTGTCTTGAATAACTCATTTTCAAATTCCCTTCCCAGGTCATGGTTTTTCAAAGGGAAGTCATCGAAGATCTTGCATGCAGCTGTTTTGCCAGACTTATTTGGGGTTGCATAAGCCAGTGCAAACTTTGTAAAGTGGTCTTCTATTATCAGAATGTATTCCACTCCACCTTTGCTTCTCTCCAGATGTAACTAATCAATGGAGATCATTACAAGGGGTGCTGATGTTGTTTTGCTTTGCAGAGGTGTTCTTGTTCTTCTGTTTGGCCTTTTCTGTTTCAGGCAACGGCACACTTTTGTCAAATAATGTTCAATTTCCTCTCTCAATTTTTGTCCAAAAGAATTTCTCTCACTGGCTAAAGATATCATTCTGTCAGCCCCTAAATGGCCCATTTCTTCATGTAGTTGCTGATAGATCTGTGACTTGAACTTCTCAGGAACTACAAGCTGAGTTCAGGAGTTTGTTTTTCATCACAGCATTCCATCATCATCCAAATGAAGTCAATGCCACTCCCTCAGGAGGCATTTCACTGCTGTTGACTCTTTGATCATTCATTCTGTTGTTTTAGAGTGATGACTCTGTTTGTCACTTCATCTTCTCTTTGACCTGCCAGTTCAGGTAGTACATCTACATTACATGTGATGGCTGAAATCCAATCAGTGTTGCCTTTGTTCTGAGCTTGCAGTCCTTCTCCAACTGATGCAATGTCATCTGGTTACACTCCTCTGTGCATTCTTCCATTATTTTGTCCATTTCTGCTGGTTGATGGGATAGGAAGTCTGCATCACGGTTGACAGTTCCTGGTCTGCATTTCAGAGTGAAGCGGAAATCTGGTAACTCTAGCCCCCAGTGATGCCCCACAGAATTTAGTTTTGCTCTCTTCATCACTTATGTTAGGGGGTTATTATCACTGTATACTGTGAAGTGAGGGGCATGGAAAAGATAATCACAGGATCGCTCTCTTACAGCCCATTTGAGAGCTAAGAACTCCTGCTTTCCTGAATGGAGCCTGTAGTTCTTCTCTTTGGGAGTGAGTGTTCGTGATCCATATTCTATCACTCTCAATGCTCCTCCTTGTTGCTGATACAAAACGACCGCAAAACCTTCCTCAGACGCACAAATGGCCTCTAAAGATCAGGATATGCCATTACTGGAGGATCTGACAGTGTGTCAACCAGTCTCTCCAACACTTGCTGATGAAGCGCTGTCTACTCCACTGATTGAGATGAGGGCAGCTGGGGAGAACGACAGCCAGAGCATTTGATTGATTGATTGATTGATTGATTCTTTTAATGACCACATAGCCAGGCTGGTGGAATTTGTTTCCAGTACAGCTCATTGGTACAGGTTCCAACATAAAGGACATTAAACATAAACACAGATATACATACAGACAAACACATATTCATAATATATAAGGGCCATGCCTAATCCTCAGCGTTCAGAGTTCAGAATGTTTATTGCAATGGGAATGAAACTGTTTTTGAAGTGGGCTGTTTTGGAGGCAATTGTCCTGTAGTGCCTCCCAGAGGGCAGTAGTTGGAAGGCATAGTGGGATCAGAGATAATTTTGCGGGCTCTGCGCAGTGTCCGTTTGCAGTGAAGTGATTCGAGGGATGGTAGGGGTGAGCCAGTAATTTTGGATGCTCTGTTAATGATGCGCTGTAATTTCTTCCGGGAGAGTGTGTCGAGACTACCGAACCAGACTGTAATGGATGAGGTGAGAATGCTTTCGACGATGGCTGTGTAGAAGTCGAAAGGGGATCCTCAGCCCCTCATATAGTCCCCAGCGTGTGATGAGGGTGATATATGTATGGCTGTCCTCACTGACAAAGCTGTGATGGTAGCCTTACCTTCCCAATCATCCTTAGCAAAAACCTCACTCTCTTCCCTCAGCATGTCTTACTTTTTGTTGTTGCTCTGATGTTAAGTGGGATAGATTAACAGATGGGTCCCAAAGTAGTTGCTGAGGTTTACTTTCGTTATACCTTTCCACCGTTGTTTTCTGACATCGTTTCACTTGGCCATTATTGCTCAAATCTCTATTTTGATTTTGTGACTCACATGTAGCTTTTTCCTCAACATTCTTTACAACACCTACAGCATATAACCTGCCAAGTACAGTTCTGTTCTGTAGTCTAATTTCATCATCTGTGTTGTTTTCAGCCACAACAGAAATGGTGGCTTTATCTGTACTGGCTAACTGTACTAACTGCTGTTTTTCATCCAGTCCAGTAGGCCACAGTGTGTCCTCATTTGGTTCCAATATGGCATACTGCTTCTTTCATGCTTTTATTGAGTTTGCCACAGACCACCTTTACCATTTTGTGCTTTGGGATGATAACATCCTGTCTTCCCAGTCTTGCTATCTGACTCTCTGAGATGCCTTTTTGCTTCTTCAGTAATGAATATGCTGTTCTTGCCTTTTTGTGTTCGACATCAAGAGCTGATCCAAGACTGTGAACAAATTTGATTGCTACTGTTCTGTCTGTAGACACTTTGGTCTGTGTTAACTCTTCAATGACACTGAAACCTATTATTAGTTTTGAAAGTGGAACTGTGGTCACCAGTAAGGGCACAAGCAGTTCACTGTCCTTATTTGCCAGTGAGCTGATCTCCACTCCTATCCAGCCTTCATAGGGTATCCCTGTCCCATTTACAGTGGTAAAATCCAACATACCCTCATCAAGGAGCTCTTGCACTGGTCAAATGTCAGTATCTGGTAAGTGTGTCTTTTTTTCAGTCCATACCAACAATAGACACTTGGGATCCTGTATCCCATAACACTATGGTTGGAACCCCTCCCAGGTTACAGTGCATAAGACTCTTGCGTCCTACTTACTTTGCTGTTATTTCCTGTTTTCTTGTCAGTGAGGTCTACCTAGTTAGCACAGCAGCATTGTTAAGCTTATAGTGGCAACTTCTATTCTGCATGTGTTGGCAATGGTATCCTTTCTTTTCTGACAGCCTATTGCCCAATGTTTACTACTGCCACACTTGTAATAGTATGTACATCTTCCCTCTGGATTTGATTTTTTACACTCAGAACACTTCCTTGGAGTTCATTTAGCACTACCAGAGTTTCTCTGCTTAGTTTTAGCTGGTTTGTCTTCCTCGCTTTTTGTATTTGTTTGGCTGAGACTAGCAACTTATCTATTGATATCTGCACATACAGCATCACCTTGTAGTCCTGTCAACAGTGTTTGTAAGAGCTGCATCTCTATGAGTTCAGGGTTGTACTTATCCTACCTTGGCTCTCTAAGATGCAACAGGACTTTCTGTCTGAGGTCCATGGTGCGTATTAGAAACTGCACAGGGGTTTCTTTTGGCTCATGGACAGGGCACGTCAGTGAATGATAAAGTTCTATGGCATCTTTCTCTATGAAGTGAGTCCTAAGGACTTGACTTAAAGAGTGCAGTAATAGTTTTTTTCTGCTTTCCAAGTAGCTCTATAAATTAACTTCAGGTGCAATAGACTGGATTATTGCTTCTACAGTCTCACCTTCATCATAGCCTTTTTGCAGTCCATGTTAAGTCTGTCTTTCAAGGCTGGTAAAATTCAGTTTGTCTTTTTGTCCCACTTCACCAATTTGGCCAATGATCCTGACATCTTTACTGTACATGGGATGCAGATTCACCTGGCCTCTGGTTTGTGCGGAGTCTCTTTCTTTCTGAGCCTGTTAAGCTGCTTGGCTGTGGTGACAAAGCTGGTTGAGGTGTAGTACCATCTTCTCTTCACAGGGAACGCTCTACAACAGTCTTTGGCTGCCCACTTTTCTCCCCTTCACGTGCTGATACATTATGTCTCCCAGCATCATCATCATCTTTTTCTAAATTGTCAATAAAATCATTTGTGGCTAAAAGCACTGACAGCCCTGTATCCTGTAAACCACTAACTTCTTCACTCTCCAGGTAACCCAGGATCAGTCTTCTCAGTAACCAACATGAAGACTTTATCTCCTTGCTGGGCTGAAGTCCTAGCTCCTCACTTACTGCACTGAGATCAGTGAGTGATAAAGTTAAAGTTAGTTTCTTCTCAACATCAGCCAGTATTGTTCCCACTCACTGTCCATAATTATTAAGTCTTTGTTTTACTCACAACTTGAAGAAAACAAGTGTGGTTTATTTATTTTCCTTCCATGTTTCTTTTCTGCTGCATCTGTGAGCTGGTTGCTGCTGCTAGCCGACATGACTAGCTGGCTTGTCTGCCCTCATTGTCCACAGCGAAGCAGTCTTCTCCACAAAAACACACCTTTGTTTCTAGTTGACAACTTGCTTGAATCAGTTCCCACAAAACACCACAAATTATGTTGCACCATCAAAATGAACCATCAAAAAAACATGTCTATCTTCTTTTTGCAACTTTTATTAAACAAAAATCCCTCAGTTCAGTACAAGCATGTCATGTCCAGGAAATCTGGTTGTGTTTAGTTTTTTGTCTTGTGTCTATGCTGTCTCGTGGCTTCCTGTTTTATTTTGAAATTTGACTCCCCTCTCGTTTTAGGTAACTTGGCCCTTCCCCTTGTGTGTCTCCTGCTGGTCTGATTGTCTTCCCTGCCCTGATTGTTTCCACCTGTTCCGCGTTGCGTTGAAATCCCTGTGCTTAATAAAGGATTTTTAATATTACCCCGGAGTGCCTCGGACTTTTCAGCTTGGACTGCATTTTGAACACTTTTTTGAAACTTTCAGTTTACAATCAGGACAGTCCTTCTGTTTTTATTGCATCTTTAATATTTTACATTTAGAATAACTTTAGGGTGTCTGTCATTTTCATGCATGAAAATTGTTCCACATATAATTTTTGCTATTTGGAATGCAAAAAATTTGAAGCTTAATATCTCAGATAGATCATTTTAATTCTAAGGTGGCAATATTGCTGTTATCTTTCAAATCAGCGCATTTTGGAAACCCATATCTGTCCATGCTAGTTTTCTTCCAACAGATCTTACTGTGGCCAAGCTACTGTAATGAACAGATAAGAGGTGGTGTAAACCCATGTTAGGTGTCCAACAGAGATATACAGTATATATATATATATATATATATATATATATATATATATATGTATATATATATATATATATATATATAGAGAGAGAGAGAGAGAGAGAGAGAGAGAGAGATATCCCACCTATGACTTTGTCCTTCTTGCCATTCCTGATGGGAGTGCAGAGCAAACTCTTTATCTGGTGGCTGGTGTGATCTGGGCTTTCACTCTGTCATAGGGCAAGAGGTATAATTACTCACTCTGAGGAAAGGAAAGAAAAAAGAAAAGTACATAAAATGTATACTGACTGTCCAGGGGAAGCGTTGGTCCTTTGTGATGTCTGCAATGTTGAGAGGCTGCATGGTGTTTTTAACATACTGGGCGTACATGTAGTTAATCTGACTGGCATCACAGTCCCTGAGGAGACACACAACAGCACAAACAACTTCATTACGAACCTTGCATAATGAGATGGAATTCACCTGCAGGAACAGCGGGAGTTTGGACTGTACAGGAACGATGTTTGGAATGATACACCTCTAATTTTAAAAGTGTGAATGCATTTAACTCTAAGTCTCTTTGGACAAAAGCATCAGCCAAAAGAGTGGAATATAATAGCTGGCAGTGGATTGTTCAAACCCAAAAAACTTTATTTGAAATTCTAACAGAATTACAAAAGTTTTCAATATTCACTCTTCTATTAGCTCTCTGGCTGCTAAATGCTCCATTATGTTCACCTGCTAGTCTCTTACTGTGTCTGTCTGCTGAGTGCAGGTCCTGAGTCCATTGACTTCAGTGGGAGAAATGAACTTGATTACAGATTATGGCCGATTCTTTCGCCCCATAGTCACGGAAGCAGATATTGGACCCATTTATCACAAGCCACATATCTCCAGAACATTCCGACACCAAAATGGCAAATTTCAGACGGACAAATCAGGAGAAATTTTACTTTGTTCAAGACCTGTCTCTGTCTCAACAACACACTCTCGCGAGATCCGGGGCAACAGATAGCTCCTCTCTGGTGCTGAAATCAGTGCAGTTTCACCAAAGATACTGGATTGTCCAGTGGAAGTGGGGTGTAGGGGATTCATAGCAAGATCAGCTGTCTTGCTCCTGGGGGAACTCGGTGTGCGGGGACAGAGTTTGAGGAAGACAGTGAAGGAAATGTCAGATGAAGCAGCCAGAGCAAGTCAGTGGATCTGGAAGAGAAAAAATAATGTCAGTTGGGGGCCAGCAAGGGGAACTACTAAGCAGGGTACATAACTCCTTGAGATCAGGTGGAGAGATCCCTTTTGTTTGAGACCATGCTGCAAGGTGAGTGTGTTTGCTGATCCTGTGAGATTATCTATCTCCTTTAACTTTAGCTTATATTGGAGTTATGCTATTTAGCATGTGAAATAGAGTATGGTGAATGTGCTAGGAAAGGTAGTATCAGCACTGTCTCTACCTGGAGCTCGCATGTACGGAGCCTGGGTTTGTTGAAGGNTTCAACAAAGCATGTTAGGTACCACTGCTCACTGGTCTGTATAGTTAAGCCGTGCCACAATAGCTTATCATAGGGTTTAGGAGGTTATTCACTGAGTGCTGATCCTTTCTCTAGTGCACAAACTTCTTGTGTTTATTTGAATTTGTGAATGTGTTATCTCAAGAATGCCTTGAGAGAATGTGAATTTGTGAATGTGTTATCTCAAGAATGCCTTGAGAGAATGTCTTCACATTTGGCACAATTGTCCACTTGTATTCAACAATTAGATTAGATTGAATCATTTTGTAACTAAGATATCCGCTGGAAAAAATATTTTTTTCACGGACCGTTTATTGAGTTACTGAGTTATTACAGACACCGCTAATGGCTAATGGTTAGCCCAGCTAATCTACGATAACCAAGCAAGGTTGGGGATACTCGTCTTTGATTGGCGGTTCTCCATCGTCTTTGATTGGGCTACGGGGGACAACGCCTACTTAGGAGACCGGAAATGTATACCATTTCATACAATGGGGGATATTGTAACTGGGCCATCTTGTTATAATACAGTATCTTTGCTTTGAGTCAAGTGGGCGTTTGTGCCAAATTTGAAAAAAAATCCTTTCAGGTGTTATTCAGATATTACTTTTATGAGCATGAGACAGACAAGGTCACCTTGACCTTTGACCTATGACCACCAAAATCTAATCAGTTTATTGTTGAATACAAGTGGACAATTGTGCCAAATGTGAAGACATTCTCTCAAGGCATTCTTGAGATAACACATTCACAAATTCAAATAAACACAAGAAGTTTGTGCTCTAGAGAAAGGATCAGCACTCAGTGAATAACCCTATGATAAGCTATTGTGGCAAGGCTTAACTATACAGACCAGTGAGCAGTGATAACTAACATGTCTTTGGGGTCATCGGGTGGGAACCTCCTTTCACCAGTGTTTCGTCTAGTTGGTCCCACAACACCTCCAGGAGACTAGACAGTGATCTCTGGTGTCCCAGAGACACTCCCCTAATGCCAGGTCTCACTGCTCCCTGCACCAACCCAACAACCTCCTTTACCTTACTTACACATGGCTTTCTCAGCCCAAACAGCACTGCCACCTTCAACAAACCCAGGCTCCGTACATGCGAGCTCCAGGTAGAGACAGTTTTGATACTACCTTTCATAGCACATTCACCATACTCTATTTCACATGCTACATAGCATAACTCCAATATAAGCTAAAGTTAAAGGAGATAGATAATCTCACAGGATCAGCAAACACACTCACCTTGCAGCATGGTCTCAAACAAAAGGGATTCAAATAGGCCACTCCCACACTCAAATAACCTTCCTCTTCCGGGATTTTCTCCTGAGAGGACTGATTGGTGGATCTCTCCACCTGATCTCAAGGAGTTATGTACCCTGCTTAGTAGTTCCCCCTGCTGGCCCCCAACTGACATTATTTTTTTCTCTTCCAGGTCCACTGACTTGCTCTGACTGCTTCATCTGACATTTCCTTCACTGTCTTCCTCAAACTCTGTCCCCGCACTCCGAGTTCCCCCAGGAGCAAGACAGCTGATCTTGCTATGAATCCCCTACACCCCACTTCCACTGGACAAATCCTAGTTTTCCATCCTCGCTGCTCAGCTTCTGCTCCTATGTCTGCATACCTAAGCTTTTTTCTTTCATAGGCTTCTTCTACCGAGTCTTCCCAAGGAACTGTCAGCTCAATGAAATAAACTATCTGTTGACTGACTGACCAAAACACTATGTCAGGCCTCTGCTTGGTACAAACTATTTCCTGGGGAACAACAAGCTTTCCCCCTAAATCTACTTGCATTTCCCAATCACAAGCACCTTCTAGGCGGCCAAACCCTTGCCTCCTTACTAACTTATCCCTTCCGTATTTCTCTCCCTCATGGACAAACTGAATTGCTAAACTCCTATTCTTAACACCTTCTGAATTTACCTGTCTTCGTTTCCCTTCGATGCCTTTAGCGAAACATTTCAACACCTGGCTATGTCACCATGTATATCGGCCTTGTGACAAGCTAACTTTACAGCCTGACAAAATATGCTTTAAGGTTGCGGTACCTGAACACAATGGGCATGATGGGTCCTCATTTACCCACAGTTTTAGGTTCTGGGGGGTTGGTAACACATCGTATGTAGCCCCTACCAGGAATCTAATACGATTCTCCTCCATACTCCACAGGTCCCTCCAACTAAGCTTCCTCTTCTCTACACTTTCCCAATTCAACCACTGTCCCTGTTTAGCCTGGGCCACTACCTTTGCACCCCTTAATATCTCCTCCTGTCTACGTATCTGTTCCACAACCAGCTTTCTTTTATCTTTGAGACCTGCTTTATTCCATACCGGTTTGCCTGAGCCAAGCCCCAGGCCTCCCCGGCCAAACTGAACATTACCTACAATCTCTGCATGCCTAAGAGCTGCCTCTGCCTCCTGAACTGCCGATCTTGGGTTCCACTTCCTCCCCTTGGTTGGATTTGGAATCACACTCCTAACTACCACGTCCTTACTCCCAGATAACAAGAGCTCTGTCCTGACCTTGGTACATTTAAATTCCTCTGTTAAACTAGATACTGGCAGCTGAAGCATCCCTTTTCCATACAATGCAACACTACTTAGGCACCTAGGAGCGCCCAACCACTTCCTTATATAGGAGCTAACTGACCTTTCAATTCTCTTCACAACGGATATTGGAACTTCATAAATTGACAATGGCCACATTAACCTAGGATATAGCCGAGAAGAGGATGGACAAACAAACTGACGGATGGACAGACGGAAAACATGAAGGCAGAAATTTAAGTTGCCAGTTTTGAAACCAAAACAATAAGCTTAAAGATGCTAAAATGCTTTTCAAGCTGAGAGTTGGGTAATTACCTCTGTGGATTTGTCACTGCAAAGCAAACATTTACCACTGCTTGTCGTCACGTTATCCATTAGTTATTTACGTTTACATTTTCTCTTACCAATGTTGTGTTTCAGTAGACAGCGCACTTTTTTTTAGCCATGGTGTCAAACCTTGTTTAAGCTGACTACAGAGTCCATGGAGTTGTTGGGGTCAACATATATTTACCTCACTCGACGGCACCATAAATGTTGGGGTCAACATGTTAGGCTTCACACGGAGGCATCAAATATGTTGGGATTTAATTGGCTATCGGAAATAATTAATAATTATTATTAATAATTAATAATTATGTTAAATAATGTGACTTAATTAACATTAAATCACCTTGTGGGGCACCATTCCCGTAAAGAGAAAAATGATAGCCAGTTTGATTAATAATTAAATTAATAACAACAACCAAAATTAACGGTAATGCCTGAAGGATTACGGAGTTCTTGACGCAGCAGAGGTTGACTATTCATTCACTCTTGTGCAACATTAAACAGACAGCAGGTATGATTCCAAGGAATTATATTTATTCACAAATTACCAAAGCAAACCAAAACACACAAATTCTAACTAACTATATACAAGCTTGGTGTGTATATGTGTGTGTGTGTGTGTGTGTGTGTGTGTGTGTGTGTGTGTGTGTGTGTGAGAGAGAGAGAGAAAAAAGAGAAAGACAAAGGCGGGTGTGGTGATCAAGNACAAATTCTAACTAACTATATACAAGCTTGGTGTGTGTGTGTGTGTGTGAGAGAGAGAGAGAGAAAAGAGAAAGACAAAGGCGGGTGTGGTGATCAAGTAGCTGTTTGGCCTACAAAACAAAATGCTCCTAGAGACAAAAAGAATTTTGTCTCTAGGAGCAACTCTTTGTAGTAGGAAGCTTTTTGAATATGGCCCCTGATATGATATGACACTGTGCAGCCGATGGAACAAAACTGAGTTGTAGCCATGACAGCCAGGATGACAAAAACGGGGTACTTATTCATCTCCTATCGTACTCAACTTTATTAGTTATAACACGGGATCATAACGGTATGGGATGAATCTGCAGATTCTCCACTTCAAAATAAGACCAAACTGTTCTATGGATGTCAGTTTTTGAGCCACAATGAAGACTGAAATGTGGCCTGCAACAGATGGTGAGGCTTGTTGATTTAACCAAGACAAATTTGGTCAAATTTGTGACCCCTACTGGTTGGTTAAGAGGAGGAGTCAGCAGTCAATACCGGTATAAAACAGTCAACAAAACAGGTTTTTCAAAAATTGTGAATCACTGCTAACCTGGAAATCGAGATGCCCCGCCCCTAGCAAATTAGAATTTGCTCTGCACTGGGATCTGGCCCCAACAAGCAGAGCCCGGTGAATCGCCATCGGACCAATCAGATCAGTCTATCTGACAGAGGCGGGCTCTGGGCAGGCGTAAAGTAAAGTCGGAAAGTAAACAGCCAAGATGGCAGCTGCAGCTGAAGGACGGCGTCCATTCCATTTAGCTTTGGAAGAAACGCTAAGCCAACTACACTTATCTTTTTCCTTAAGAGAGGAGCAGAAGACTGCCCTAGAAGCCTTCGCTTCCAGGAAGGAAGTTTTTGCCATTTTGAAGACGGGATACGGCAAAAGCATAATATATCAGTTAGCCCCACTGATGGACAAACAAATGGGGCTTAGTGCAATGAATATGTCATCTTGTTTTTTGCTCTGATTGGCCATCATGCTATCCAGTTGCGTGTAGTGGAATTTAATATGCCTCAGTTAGTGCCGCCCGTTGGGTAGGAAGGGTGTATCGGTGAGGGCCAGACTCAAAATCTTTCTAGATTTGAGTCTGGATTTCCAGGATAAATCACTCTAATTCCGAGATTGAAAAAAAAAGGGGAAAAAAACAAACAAACACCTTACTGGTGTTTTTAACAAGAACTAGAAAGCTGTCATGAGCTGAATATGTGTGGAGCCACTTTTCCCTGTAATCAATCTGTGGAACCAAGAGGTTAAAAATGACTCATTGTGTTTTCAGAGATTGATTTTGACTATTCTTTCACACAGCTTTGCCCACCGACTGCTTGGATTTAATCTAGCAGGCGACGCAACCCTAAACCTGCTTCCTAAAGCTCCAGGCTAAAAGCACTGAATAATAAAACATCTGCTGGTAAATGAGAGAACTGCAGCTGGAAAGCTGCACCTGAGTCCACCCTGCACCCTGGCTCAGGTCTGAAAGCTGAAACCGTCAGTCACGTCTGTCAGTGCTTAGTAAGCCTGTTTGTTATCTTTAGTCACTCCAAGTTCAACCACAGTGTAAGCTATAATACCGCATGATAAATGATGGAAAATGGATATATAAACATAACATGAGGTCAAGGCAAAAGCCAGTGGATTTTGGCTGTAGTACTGCGGCCAGACAGTGTGTGTTCATGTGTGCGTGTGTTTGTGTGTATGTGAGAGAGAGAGTGAGGGAGACAATATGAGAGTGTGTTAGTGGATGACAGAAAGAACGACAAATAGAAAATGCATGTTTTGGTGGCTGTGTGTTAGGGAGAAGAAAATAAACCTGAAAGTAGTGCCTGAATGTAATTAAGTCCATTCACTCAAGCACAATAGTAAAGTACTTGTGCTTTGCCAGTATTTTCTTTATATGCTTGTCAAGTAGGAACTTGATTACATTTTGGAAGGGAATACTGAACTTTCTACTCCATTACATTTCTCTAACAACTTTAATTACTAGTTCTAGTGGAGGAGTAAAACATATCAGTATCTTATAAAATATGATGCAATGCTTAGACAAACAATTTCTGTGTAAAATACCTACGTTTGCTCCCAAAGACAAATCACGACAATATAGCTGCAAGCAGTGATTCCAGGGCTCAAGCCAGCATGGATTTTTAAAACTTGAAATCTGGGTCGGATCAAGATCTTTGACAGTTTACGACACCTGCATTAAAGATAAATAACATATTTTTTTGACAATCAGACAGATGCTCATTCATTTACATACAAATTTACCAGGCCATATTCTTCTATGGAAACACTGTTGCTTTCTATTTTTCAATTTGGAGAAACATTGTGGGGACATGCTACAATGGCTTAGTTAAAAAAGTACACTGAGTTTGGTGACGTTTTAACAAACTGATTGATTTATGGCCAAATTTTGCAAAAGGCCGATGCACCTGTTTGGAACTGGTGGTGCCATCTACTGACCAATTTCAAATTAATTTTACACACATGGTTTGACATTAGAAATTAACATACTCCGCAAGGTTTGTAATAATTGAATAAACACTTTCTGATTTATAGTCTGATTTGTGTTATGCCACAACCATTTTGCATGTGTAGCACCCCCAAGTGGTGATTTGAATGGAACATTCAGGGTATTGTTAAAGGTACTTGCATGGACATATCCTACAAGTTTTGTTATGATTGGCCCAATGGTTATGGACTTAGGTCTATCTATGTGCAGAGCGAGACCCCTTTTAAAGTTAATTTGTAAATATCCTCAAAATGCAATGAGAGAGCACCAAGCTTTAAACAACTTTTGATAAGCTTGGTCCAGTAGTGATCTGCAGAAAATTTTGTATGAATCAGACCAAGGGTTTGGGAGGAGATGTCAAAAATGTGTTTTTCAAAAAATTCAAAATGGCGTGGGACCTTAATGTTTTTTGTGTGTTATTTGTAGAGCACACTGACCTGCACTTGTGTTCCGGATTTCAAGTCACTTGGACTTACGGTGTGAGGGGCATATCCTTTAAAAAAACTGGAATCTTTGGCCCTTAACTATTGACCATCAGGCCAATTAGTATCATATTTCTTGAGAAGAACACAACTTCCAATTATTGCTGAAAAATTCATGTCTCTATGATGCACTGTCTCATGGGAATTTGCAAAAACGAAAGAAGTCAAAGCCCTTCGAACTGGAACCCCCATATATCCAACATTACAGTGTATTATCAATATAACATTCTGACAGGAGTGTTCTCTGTGAAGCACGCTTTACTTTCACTACATTTCAGTGTATTTTGCTGAAAAAACTTGTGTACATTAACTTTAGTAACATCTCATTGTACTTTTACCTAAGTCAAAGATCTGAATACTTCTTCCATCTCTGCAGACATAAGTGTGTGTGTGTGTGTGTGTGTGTGTGTGTGTGTGTGTGTGTGTGTGTGTGGCTTCAGACTAATTACAACAATGTGTTCTATCCATACTGGTCTCAACTCTCTCCCTCTTTCTCTCTCTGTCTGTCTCTTTTTCTCTTTTTCTCTCTTTCTCTCTCTCTGTCACACACACACACACACACACACACACACACTTCAGATGGACATGCTGCACAGCACGTGCATCTGTGCTCGAGTTTAATTACCCAAACACACTAAAATGCACATTTCCTTTCTCTCTCTCTATGATTGACTTAAATGAGCCCTGAAAGCCTACCGGCTTCACTAAAAACCATGACAGCACTACGCCACAGTCAAACTCTAGATCCAGAAAGAGTCAATCGCCCTACTTTGTTAACTTCAAATGACTTGACTGAACTTCAAGTTTCAGTGAAAGAGACCATGTCGTTGTGAAGCCACAGCCTTGGGTTAATGCACTATAAAAAGCGTCCTGTGGTTTCAGCTGGTCAAAGCTAGCTTCCTGCAGGGCCCAGTTGGAGCTGCCCGGTTTTGCCATATCGCAGCCCAAACACAACACAGCACAAACACACAGCTGTAATTTCAAGTCAGTTTTGGGATCTAAATAGGGAAGAGACAGCCATGACAGCAAGCTGTAAAAAAAAAAGTGACGTTATGGAGGATGACACAAGATAAGACATCTGGTTTGTGTCATCCCTGACACTGCTGGGATTTTAATAACCGCCCATTTTCCTCTGTATGCATACACAGATATAACAGCTTGGATTTGGAGAATATCCACTCGCTGGGTTTAACTGCTCAGACCTTGGAAAACTGTGTTTTAAGACAGGAACCTCACGAGTCCTGACAGGTCTATCTGTTTTACCAAAAAAGGGGGGTTCACAAACTGTGTTTTCTATCAGGTTTTATTGACTTCATGTCTCTTTGCTGCATCGTTGCCAGGAGCAGGTATTACTGCAAAACACAGAGTCAATAAAACCTGATTGTTTGCGGTGCTGTTGTCAGTACACAAAGAACACAAAGATACATCAGTATTAAAAGAATACTCTGACGATTTGGGAGTTATGCCCTTTCTCTATCATTTTCATACTGAGACAACATGATTGATATCTTTTTTGTGTCTGTACATCCAGTGGCTGGGTCTCAGCGGTTAGTATTGCGGCTTAGCTTAGCAAATACAATTGAAGTCTATAGGGGGTCAGTAGCCTACCCGGTAAAAGTGAACAAATAAACGTTACAGAAACCCTGAAGCTGGCATTTCTGCACGTGCATTTAAAATAAACATGTTGAAACATTAATTCGAAAAACGAGCCCTTTTTAGTCGTTTTAGAAGAAGTTTGATACACGGAACTATAGTGTGTTTATGCTCGTAACATGCATTGTATCTTTCAAAATACACCTCTGTTTTCACAGGAAATTATCAGTTTCTGCTCATCACATGCATACAGTCTTTTCCATTAAACTTCCAACGTAGGTAAAACACTTCAGTTTTAGGTTTACTTTCTTATGCTTAGACAACAAAGGAATAGAGTAGGCTTGTGCCTCGGTTCGGTCCGGTTTAAGAGCTCCACCGGGTTTAATTCACGTCAACCGGATAAAAAAAAAAAAAAAGCTTTTCACATCGGCGGCGTGTCAAGGGACTATATTCAACTTATCTTGCATTGTAACATGCATTATGACAACTTAATAAGGTTTATGTTTGTTTATAAATGAAGTGGAGGAGCCTACAAGTGTTTTGTTTAGTTTGTCTCAGAGTCTTCAGAGGGACTCCGCAGCTCTGCTCCGCTCAGCTGTCTGCTGCTGCTGCTGCAAGAGATCAAATTTCATTGGGGGCGGGGAAAAATGCGAGGGAGTCAGCAGTCATTCAGTTTGTTGCCCTAGTAACCCGTTTCCACTGAAGAAGTTCCTGGTATTATTTGGGGGGCTGGAACTACTACAGGAACGTCCTCTCGCTTGGCCCTCTCAACCGCTGTGTCTCCACTGAGAGAGCGGAGTCGGAGCAAAGAGCACGGATACCAAGAGGCGAAGCTCAATAGAACGCCCCATAGCAACAGACTCGCCCATGGTTTCGTCCTACCGCCGCCATTTTGGACTGTCAGCAGACCGCAGCAGACCCGCTTGCATACAAAAACACACAGACAAACTGAAGTATATCGCTATTAATTATGCTTACAATGCTACTCACCTCGTGATAGCTTGGTCACAGTTGCTTTTTCACGTTTTTGTAAAGCAAAATATAGACTTTAAAAAACAACAAAATGAAGAAAAACGGCCTAGATGGCATCTCTACATATTACATCCACTTATGAGCAGATTAACTTAATTACTCCTTCAAAATCACCCCATAAGCCAAAATACCAAAAAATTAAAAAAAGAAATCAATATTTTAACTAGAAACACATTAATGGCGATGTCACATAGTCAGGAATAAAGATTTATTTACAGTTTGTACAGTAAGGGGACAGTAATAATAATAATAATAATAATAATAATATATAGGCTATTTTAATATGATATATTTTAATGCTAAAGCAGTAATCAATTCTGATATAAATGGTCCAAGAGGCCATATATATATATATATATGTATATATGTGTGTGTGTGTGTGTTACCTTCCCTCCAAAACTGAAATATTAAATTGATATTAAAACACTTCAAAACTTACACGTCAGGAGTTCTTACTTGTCGGGATCCTTCGGGAAACGGTGGAAGGCCAGGTGCGGGGTGTTCCACTGATAGTTGTTGCAGTTAATTTCACTACACTGTTTTCTTTTACTTTTTTTCTCCTCTCTCCTTGACATCTTGCATGTTGTCTGGGCGCAACAGTCCAAGCTCAACAGTCCAAAATGGCGCCCCTAGTGGCTGTTGGCAAAAATTCAACGGAGCTTCGCCTCTTGGTATCCATGCTCTTTGGTCGGAGGAAGGTTCCTTGGTGTCGTTCTGCGTCTTCTTCTTCTTGTGTAACCTTGTGTGTATTGGCGGTTAATACAGCATTACCGCCACCTAATGGATTGGAAGCGCATTACATCTATAATGGGCTTTTATTGGGAAAAATAGCTCAAATGCGACCCCCAGTGGTAAAATTAGGTATATAATTCGATATATGAGTTCGGTTAGATATTTGGCTTTAAATCAAACCGGTTGGAAAATTTTCAAACCGGCACAAGCCTAGAATAGAGTTAGGTTTCCAAAAAACATCCTGGTTTAGTTAAAAATAAGTACAGTTGCCACATCTGTGGCTAGGAAGTAGAGCGGGTCGTCCACTAATCAGAAGATAGGTGGTTTGAGCCCCTGCTCCTCCAGTCTACATGTCAAAGTATCCATGGACAAGATACTGAACCCCAAATTCCTCCAGGTGGCTGTCCCATTGGTGTATAGGAGTGTGTGAATGGTTACTGAGTAGCAGGTGGCACCAGGTATGGTAGCCTCGGCCACCAGTATGTGGCTGTGTGTGTGAATGGGTGAATGTGAAATGTAGTGTAAAAGCACTTTAAGTGGTTGGAATACTAGAGAGGTGCAGGTCCATTTACCACTTACTAACATAATGGCCTCTAGTTTCCTGGCAAGGCGCAGGGTGGCGAACCCCGCGCAGAGCTAGTTTCGAGCAGCGCAACCCGAGGCATGCTCAGTTTAGTTGTTTGGCAGACCGAGGTGCACTGAGATGGGTGTGGCGGCGCAGCAGGGGGAGGTGTCGACAGATCCAGCTTGGCGCAGTGACAGTTTCATGCCAAAAGNACCCACAAAAAACACTATTCAATGCAACTATCGGCAATCAGCATATAAATGTATCTCTATATCGACTGTCCTGTCACATCTGATGTCAGATCAAAGGGGATTGCCACCGTTTGGCACGCGTAATGGAAACCCAACCTGATTTGATTAACACAGCTGAAAACTAAAGGGTTCACATCCCTCTCAGCCAACCACAAACAGCCACAGCATCAGATAGGGAGTATATATTCAGCATCTGTCATCTTAGGAAAGTCAAAAGAAAACAGAGTGAGAAAGCGAGAGAGAAAGAGAGAGCGCGCGCACGAGAGAAACGCTGTCAACAAATTTTAAGTTATGTTCAGTGTCTTAAGGGTTTATGTGCTTCATGTGATTGCCTATACAAATGTTAAAATGTTCTTGCTTAACGTGATCTACAAAGATGGAGTACATTATTGAGAGGAGGAGGAGGAGGACTTACGCAGAGAGGGTGTACCATCAAAGGACATCCTATTCGGGCATGACAGAGCTGGAATGCAGGTGTGCCACATGAATAATGACTGGAATACCGCCGTGTCCAATGTAATTGTCATTTCATGTCGTACTCCTTTTCATTACACAGGAACAAATTACATCTACCCCGCGAGGTGGTCCAAGTGGTGACGCGCATCGTGGCGTCTGATGCGCACCCTGGTGGCACCTGTGCTCTCCCTGTTGTTGTAAAGGTGACAGTGGCTCTAACCTTCTTCGCCACCGGGTCTTTCCAGCACACCGTGGCCGCGGTGGCGGGGATCAGTCAGAGAGCTGTCAGTTCGGCTATACATGCAGTGACATCTAGTCTAGTCCGACATGCAAATGAGCACATAATTTTTCCATCCACACCTGAGAGCCAGCTGGAAACGAAACAAGGTCTTGTTGAAATGTGGATTCCCTGGGGTACTGGGAGCAATTGACACATGTACAGTTGCGCGCCCCAGATACTCAGGCCATCACTTATGTGAACTGTAAGGGAGTACATCCATTCACACATTTATGGTGTAAAATCCGCCTGGCCACACCCAGTTGGTGACCTCGCCCGGTCTGTGAAACTAGAGGCCAATGTCACACCATGTGATGTACATCATGTATTACGTCATGTAACTCCATTGACTGTTGGTTTGCGGCTGGCATTACAAACTGACGCAGCCCAGTGTATACCGTACTGCTGCAAAAGGTGCCTCTGTGTGTCTGTATCTGATGCCAACATCCACTGACAAAGCAGCAGTTTTTAAAGAGTTGGGTTGTTGCCCCCTGATTTGAAAACTGCTGCCAAGGGTGCCTCGGTGTGATGGTGTCTGATATCAAGATCACTGGCAAAAAGACGGTATTTGACCCATTGGGAATGAAAAATACTGAACCATCTTTATGACAACTAAGCAAACTCCATCTGCTGATGAAGACCATGAAATGAGGTTGAAAGCTCTTGAATAGGCTAGTAAGTGGACCTTAAGTTAGGATATACTTTTTTGGTCAAACCAGAGTTTTATTATTTAAAATCATATGCCTTTTTATTTTGTTTTGTTTGTCTTATAAGAATGAGATTGCGGATACAAGCGGCCAAAATGAGTTTCCTCTGCCTCAGCCTTAGAGATAGGGTAAGCTCAGACATTCATAGGGAGCTCGGAGTAGAGCCGCTGCTCCTTTGAGTCAAAAGGGGTCAGTTGAGCTGGTTCGGGCATCTGAGCAGGATGCCTCCTGGGTGCCCCCTCTTAGAGTTATTTTGGACCTGTCCAACTGGTCAGAGGCCCCCAGGCAGACCCAGAACACACTGGAGGAGTTACGTATCTCATCTGGCTTGGGAACTCCTTGGGGTCCCCCAGGAGAAGCTGGAAAGTGTTGCTGAGGAGAGGGAAGTCTGGGGTGCTTTGCTCAGCCTGCTGCCCTCGTGACCTGGCCTCTGATAAGCGGATGAAAATGGATGGATGAATGAATGTCTTATAAGAATCCTTGCCTGCTCCTTTGAGTATCCTCATTAATACCATCACATGCCATGGTTGCTCACAGCCTGATACAAGAAGATTTGATTGAAGCACCTGTGAGCTGAAACTTAGACCAATATTTGTGAGTTTCGCTATTTCTGCTATCGAGGATAGGATAAATATCGTCTAGATTTTTATTCTTGTCAGGAGGGAGAAGCTTCTTATTCAGTGTGGGAAACCTACACAGCAGTTGTATCTGAAGCACATGCATACTTAAGTGAAATCTGATCTGGTCTGATTACTATCAAATCAGTTGAGGGGTTCTCACACACCTGGAATATTTTTCATAAATTCTACTATAATTAGGTAATCCATCAAACTGTAGCTTATCTGTTATTTCAGGTAGCCCATGGGCAAAACCTAATGAAAGACGAGTATCGGCCCTATGTATTGGTAAATTACATCACATAGCAAACACAAGTGTTCACACACATGCACACACACAGTCAAATGGTGTTGCTTGGACTGAGATTAAGATTGAATTTTAGATGCTGCGTAGCAACTGACTGGGGAGGCCAGGCCACCCTGGAGACAAGAGGAGCTGGGGGGGGGTCTATCTCATTGCATTTTAAATCAGATTACAGTTTATTTGCTCCTCTTGGCTGGAGTACGACTTGATGTCAGGAAGCTCTGCAGCTGTAGCCTCCTCCAATCCTTTTCTTCTCATCCTGACCCTTGACTCATCCTGCCTGTAAATCCTTATATCATTTGATTCACGGTTTGGCTGCTCTATCTGCATTTCTCTTCTGTGTCTTTTTATGTTCTTTCTTTCTTCTCTTTGATAGTCGTGCTGTTTAAGAAACATCATAATTTTCATCATCATCATCATCATTATCATCAACGGGGAAAAGAAGTAGGACTTCTGCTGTTTATGAACTGTAGTCATTAGTGTTCCTTTTCCAGGAAAATCGCTTTGGTGAATAAAGCAAACCATGTGTCTAGAGATACACCAATTTAAAAATTCTGGGCCAATACCGATACAGATACCGATATCGATACCGATACCCACACCCACAGCGATACCAACAGTCATACCGATGTTTAAAATAACATTTTGGACGGTTGCTGATACTGATGTTTTTATATTGTGGTTTATTTTGTTTTTGTTGCTATTTATTCCCCCTTTGGTGCCAGGGAAACAAAGAAATCTACACTACAAAAATAACTTAGCTGTTACAAAGTAATTAAGCCCTCCATTACACTTCCTTTGAATGAGTACAAATTCAATCATAGAAATTTATGACACAACCTTTAACATAACCTTTCACGTTAAAAAAAAACTGCTTCAAAAGCCTCTTTACTATATATGTATATGCATATATATATATATATATACGTATCTATATATATATATATATATATATATATATATCCTAATTCCCTCTCTGATGTCTATTTTATATTGCTGTGAAAATGTAAACATATTTCTCCTTCAAACAGCTGTTTTTCATCATGTTCCTCACCAAAAACTACATGAGAACGTTATAGTAATGTACCTTTGCCTAATACTCACTTTTATTGAATAGAGCTTGAATGCATCATAATGTTACTCAGTGCAACCTCCATAAGCTGTTAGATCCAGCCATGAGCTGCTAACAGCTCACAGCTAACATTAACTAGGTTTCCTCCTGCCAATTTTAACATAGATTTGTTCTTCACAATGTAGCGTTATCAGGAACACAATAGCATGCGACCCCATGGATATATTAAGACACCTGGATACAGCATTGGTGGCGGAACCTCATTCATTCCTGTGAAAGCTGCTCAGTGGCGCATGAAGTTAAAAAAGCTGTATTTCTGCAGAATGAAATTACCTGGATGATCAGTGCTGCTTCCACTTCATTGGGCTAGGGCTGGGCAATATGAAAAAGATTTATATCTATTTTCACGTTGGATGGCAATACACTATATATATATATATATATATATATATATATGTATATATATATATATATATATATATATATATTCAATTCAATTTTTTCACTCTTTTTGTAATTGTCATTGAAATACACACACAAACAGGACTTATACATGCACAAAGTGGAGAGATGTCAGAGTGAGGGGGCTGCCTTGGTCAGGCACCCCAAGCTCAAGGGCACCTCGGCAGTGCCCAGGAGGTGAACTGGCACCTCTCCTGCCACCAGTTAACTCTCCATATTTGGTCCGGACGGGGACTCGAACTGGCGACCCTCCGGTTCCCAAACCAAGTCCCTATGGACTGAGCTACTGCCGCCCATAGCACATAGCACATAGCACTGGAGCTACAGAGGTTTAAAGGTTTGCAGCACGGGACACAAAACTATAACATGAGTATAAAAGTATAAAGTAGGCCTCAATCCATTGTAGTTTGGAACAATTAAAAATCTTTGTGGGGGGGAGTTAAAAGTGGTTTTCCATGGCTTTTCAAATGAATCTAGTGCTGGAAAATGATTTCAATCTTTTTATTTATTTAGGCTGTTAATCTTATTTATGCATATAGCATCAACAGAGAGGCCGAGGGAGGGAAGGAGAGACACTTTGTCCATATTATATATGTCTCTTGTATATGAAACGTCTGTGTTGTCACTGCATTTTTTTTAAACACATCTGTCTCCTGCATCCAGGTGCTGTCTAAATGTCACACATTAGACTACAACTACCAAGAGGAATGGCGATGTGGTATGATCTACCTTACACACAAACTAACAAACAAACGCTCATCTGACATAATCAAGCAGTTCTGTTTCCCACACATGCAGCACAGCGCTGTACTGTACATATTGTATGCTGCTGCGGTTGTTTCATTAATCTCACAGACTGATTTAGCATAGCGTGTGCAACATATAGACCGATGTCACACTGTAGACTAATTAAGAGACAAATTAGACAGAGTAGCAGCTCTGTGTCTCTCTTGGTGTTGGTGGAGAACTTGTGAGTGAATGAGTAGAGCGGAGCTGTGTGGAGAGTGTGAGAGAGGAGAAATGCACACTGGTATGTATGTAATGTAACGCAACTTGACCCTATATCAATATATACGGTATTATCTAAATTTATATCTTGCTTGAAAATATATTGATGTATTGTACATAGTCGTTATATCGCCCAGCCCTACATTGGGCCTGTAGAGCAGGTGCACTAGAGACTAGAGACAGCCACAGATTACAGTCGAGCTTAGCCGAGCATGGTCGAGTGGGCAACTTCTGCCGGTCGAGTGGCTAGCTCCCAGTTTAGCGCTCAGCTAACTTAAATTGGGATAAAATAATTTAATCTTGCATCTCTTTTAGATTTTCAAAATGTCAGAAACTGAACATTTTTTGGCCTCACATCTCCATCCCCTGTAGTCGTCCTACTCCACATATGTAACTAATGCAGCTGTCAAATAAAATAAGATTGAATGTTACCCTAAAACATGGGTGTCTGTAGGTAAAGAACAATTGTAGACCATTTGGGACTGACGGTAAAAGTTAATCATGATAAACAGGTTGTGATTGAGGAGCTATCAAATCAATCCTAAAGACAGTATATTGAGCCAAAAGAGCCCGGCTAATGGGAACAAGAGCTTTGAGCCCAAAGCTGGCAATCAAATAACTGAGTATTTGGCAGGTGAAATAGGCGAATTACCTCAAGAAGATCCCACTGGGCTACATATCAGCTCTGCAAACTTATGAGTATTGGACTGAGCTGCTCTGCTTTTTCTATTCTCTTTAATTCAAAGTGACTGAATGGGTACAAAAAGACTACTACTGCCAAAATATTGCCCACATCCCTCTTTTTCTGCTCCTCCTTCTGTGAGAGTATATGATAATGAATCCTTGTGCAAGTGCGTTACACAAATATCATTGAAGGCCTCTATGAGTGAGGAAAAGATGTAGTTTGCAAAGTCAAGGAAACATTAATGCTAATAACTGGTGAAGTATGGCTCAAGGCTGTCAGAGATTCATTGCCTTACCTTTTCGGGGCTTCTAGGAGTTCACCTAGCTCCTCGTATTCCATGTGAAAGACACTGGAGAAGGAGTTCTGCAAGAAGAATACAAATAAGTTAATTTGTCTGAGACAGACTGAGTGATGTGGCTAAGACCTGCTGGGGGGTCAACACGTGCTTGCCTATTAGGATCAGATAGCAACACATGAATAAATACAGGTTGGTTAAGTCTAGATTCTCCTCGTCCATGCTTTGCTGCAGGTCTGTGTGTTTTCTGGCCATATCAACTTCCTCATTCCTCCCAATTAAGCCATTATTGCTAAACCTAACATCCCAGTAGCACAAGTAAAGCAGTGGTGCAGCGCACACAGCCTAAAACACATTTCAGAGGATGAAAAAAGGGGACGTTGATCTATTATCCATTAAGACTTGCCAGAAGGAGAGTTTATTTTGACATTCCAGCACTCCTTTGCCTTTCCCCACCTTATAGGGACTTGTTTTCTCTCGACCTGCACTCCCAAACCCTCGCAAAGGATCCTTTTTCCATTTTTAAGAGGTGGGGACAGGATGTTAAAAGATGGACAAGGCTTCTTGGTTTTGGAAAAATTTGCCCCCCTACCCTTGCATGCACATACACACACCTTCACTCTATGGCACGAGTTCACCCTGCTCTATCTAGGTGAGGGTAATAAAGCTGTTTTAAACAGAAAAGAGATCTAGCATTGTTATGACATTTATTGGGGTCTCTGGCAAGTGGGGAAGTTTATAACAGGATGACACAAGATAATGGAATTCTTTTCTTGCATGCAGGAATATTGAAATAAATCAGGCTTGTCTTTTTGTATTCTTCAGAAACATCAGTCAAAGTTTACATGTGAAGGAAGGACAAAAGAATGGTTCCTTGGTCACATCCCAGAGGGTTTTCACATGCAGGTATCAGCATCAGTTGGAGATACATCAATCCCATGCAGTCTGCTCACATTGTATAAAACTGCAGAGCAATCATTAATTGTAAAGGGGCTGGAAGAGCGCAGCTTGAGAAAGGTTGAGTGATCCAACTCCAGACTTTGTAAAATATTTTAGATCAAACACACACATTTGTTTTCCTCACACTGACTTTACAGTCTCAAACAAACTCACAGAATGTTTGGTGTCAAAAGATGAAAACCTACATGTCCATATGCTTAAATGAACTATTTAAAACTGTCTAAAAAATTCCTCATCCCATTCTCATGATTTTTAAAAAATATATAATTATGTGTTCACAGGGACAGAAGAAAAAACAAAGCAGTTAATCGATCTACGGATTAAAAATGAGTCTCTTCACTAAAAAAAGGAATGCTGCAAAGCAGGGATGGAGGTAAGATTGACCAGATTAATTAATAAAGTTCATCTGTGAATGTCTAAACTGTGTCTATAAAATATGAACAAGTTAATTACTTTGATTATACTGCACTGTATCTGACTTATTAAAGTTTTTTTTTTAATTTAACTAATTTTAATTAATATTTAAATGTTTTTTTTAATAGCCTGTTGCTCTATTTTGCTTTCACAAAGCATCTGTCGGTATCCATGGTTACATCTGCTTCCTTCTTCCGGTAGAGTGGCGAGGGCGTCCCATGGTTTGGCTTCTCTTTCATACACTTCCCCTTAATCAGGAGTGCCCTCCGCAGCTGCGAGTGTAACTTGATTTGGAGTGACACTCGGTAGTGAAGTGGTAGTGGGTAGGGAGTGGTTTGGGATTGGGCCTTAGATTGTGTTTGTGCTTTTGTTTGTAAGTACCTGCAGGCAAAAACTTTTGATTCTGGCAAACTAGTGTGTGTATTTTGAAAGCTTGGTTCAGTAGAAAAGATATTTGATTGATGTTGAGTAGGTGAGTAGAGTTTTGTTTAGCAGCTTTATGTTCAGGATTGTTAGTAGATTTTTCTTGTGTTATTTTGTAAAGCACTGTATATAGGAGCACTAAAAGCAGTATTAGTAGGAGTGAGAAGCCCTTTTTGTTTGGCATTGCTGGGTTCTTTTCTCCTGTTTTGAAAGGTAGAAGTTTAGGTAAGAAAATTGTGTTTTGTTTCACTTTTCATTATTGTTAGGTAAGTTTAGGGACCATTGGTATCTTTTTGTTTGTTGTTTTGGGCACTGCTCACATCTGAAGGAAAAAAAACTGCTTCTTTGTTGTTTAAAAACTGTGTAACTGGCTTTTCTTGGGAATGGGAAGAGTGGGGAGTCACACATCATGTTTTGTCTACTAGGTTCCCCTAGACCGGAGACATAACAACATACAGTATACTGTGGATAACACACACACACACACACACACACACACACACACACACACACACACACACACACACACACACATCACTGATTCTAAATTGATGCCTCAGACTGCAGTAAAATGAAGTGAGCCAACGCAGGCTGACATCTTAAAAACTGTTGTGTTATTGTTGGTACGGTTGAGTGTTAAAGACAAGCACTGCCATTTACTTGACCTGCTACAGGAAAGATCCTCCTCTAGAGGAAAGGTTATGTTAAAATCCACAGACCTGTGGGTCCTGTTTGAGAAACTACAGATATTTAACACTGACACCTGTTTACAGAGGGCCGTCTGACAGATAAGGCCAGTAAAAGTCTCTAATCTCAGAGTAAATGTTTAATAAGGAAAGAGAGAAAGAGGGGAGAGGAGAGGAATAAAAGAAACGGAGACAGCTGGTCTGGCAGCTCTGAGGTCATGAGAGGGACAAACACACACACACAGATTGTATAATAATTGGATGGACTGTAACAGAGCCTATGAAGCCCTGTGCATTCACCTCAATACAATTCAATACAATTCAATAGAAAATTAATCATCCTGAGGGAAATTCATGTGCCAGAGAATGCTTTAAATTACAGTAATGCAAGTTACAGTAACAACAATTAATGTTCACAAACCAGTAACAACCAGAGCAACCAGTGCGTTCCCCAGGTCAGGGTCACTCACTGAGCCTAGTTTAAATTAATTAAGTATTCTAATTGAAAAAACAAGAGTTCGGAGGATGACTTCCGGTGGCAAGTAGCGAGGACGCCAACTCCTGCCACACGCCATTCCTTTCAAATGAATTAATTTGAAATTAAGGTAGACCTAGCCTACCAAGGTAGACCTAGCCTACCGCAATAAAGAAACAATACAAGGACCTGCTAGTAATGAATGAACAATTAAAAGAGAAGACGGATGCACTTGAAAACCAAAGCAGGAAATTTAATTTGCGCATACTGGGGTTACAGCAAGGAATCGAGGCAGGTAAACCTACCAGCTTTGTTAACAAACTTTTTTACAAACTGTTTGGTGAAGACGCCCTGGGGCCGCCTCCCTTGGTTAGTATTGCTCACTGCACAGGTGCTACAGCCAAAGACGGGAGCCGCTGCATGATAACGCGGCTGCACAGTTTCGAGGTGAGGCACACCATTCAGTGCCTGATTGGAGAAAAAGGGGACAAGCTGTACTTCGGAGGACAAAGAATCAGCATTTACCCTGATATGACCATCGAATTGCGGAAACAACAGGCTGAATTCAACAAGGTGAAAGCACTCTTTCGTAAAACTGATCTGAGATGCGGCATTGTTCATCCTGCAAAGATGCTGGTCACCTTCTACAACAAAACTTTTTCCTTTACTCACGCAGCGGAGGCTATGGATTTCTATGAGAAGCAAGTGAAGCCGTCACTCACTAACCCCAGCTACACTGCGGATTTAACACCATCAGGCTAGTAGATCGTCTACAAAGGAGTGGACAGATTATTTTACGTCCCAGCCTTTCAACTTTCTAGTTGAATGTGGATGTATGGCTGGCGAGCAGGTATAAGATAACGTTTTTTTTCTTTTTCTTTTCTTCTTCTTGTGGAAGACTTGATTTTTTTTTTTTTTTTTTGCAACAATTTTTTGGGCTATTTTTGACTAGGACTGAATATGAGAGACAATTAAGTGACTCGGAATAACTGATATTGGCTGTTAGCTGATTGGACAGTTATTTATAGAAGGTATATTCTCATTCCTTGAAAGCTTACAAATGCTGGGCTGGAAAGTAAATAGGCCCACTACTATTTTGATTTTCACTTTTGTTATTATTATAGTTATTATTTTCGATTTTTTTCTCCTATCAATAAGGGTTAGGTTGAAGGGAATTCAATTAGGAACCGTGTGAAGGGGTACGCTCTGTTTGTCACAGCTCTGCTAGTGTTGTGGAGTAATAGGAGTCAACAAGTAATATAATGATAATAAATAATGATTTTGATCACATAAATCCCAGTTTGGATTATTTCAGGACTTCTCCCCGTTTTTGTGTTGGGGTGGGTGGGAGGATGGAGTTTTGGAAAAGGGCTGTGGGCCTAGTGGGAAGATTCTGGCTTGAGAAGAGGGAGGGTAGGGGAGGTTGGGAACGTGCTGGCATTAGGTTGAGTTGTGTCTTGAGCGTTTATGTATGCCATTTTCTCTTATGTTACATACTATTATTAATTCTCTCTCTTTCCTTCTTTCTTATTAAAGTAGTTTAATGGTGTCAGGTTTATCTATTTTATCTTGGAATGTACAGGGCATTAATGAAGCAAAGAAACGTAGTTGTTTACAGATATTAAGGGAAAAAAAGGTAGACACTGCCTTACTACAAGAAACCCATTTGATGCAACAAGATGTTACTAAAATTAATAACACTATATTCAAAGTAGCATCATATTCATCAGCAAGCAATAAAACTAAGGGAACAATTATATTATTTCGTTCCAATCTTCAAATTGATATTGTAGGAAAAGGCAGTGACCAAGAGGGAATGATTGCTTATATTAAAACTATTATCGAAGGGGAAAAAGTTGATTTTCTTTCAGTATATGCTCCCAATGTGTATGACAAATCCTTTTATTTATCTTTATACCAAATTCTTTATAAAAATGAATCAATTTAAAGTTTTTTTAGGGGGTGATTATAATACAATTATGGATCCCTTAATGGATAAAACAACTAAGACTAATGTATCTCCAAATACTCTTGCCCTACGTAATTTAATTTCAGATTATGGTCTTTTGGATATATGGAGAACACATAATCCCACTACAAGAGAGCATACTTTTATTCGGGCAGACGTGGTTCCTTCTCAAGGATAGATTATATTTTTATTTCTTCCCAATTGGTTCATCGAGTTCATAAAGCAGAAATAATACATATGTCTCTGTCTGATCACCATGCCAATTTGTGTGTCGTCTTGCTAACTGCATCTCCCAGTCGTGCAACACGCTGGCAGTTTAATATTAGTCTTTTGCAGAACTCTGACTTTACTAATCAGTTTAAAGAAGGGTTAAAGGAATTTTTATCCATTAATAAAGGCTCTGTCTCTGATGCTAGAATTCTGTGGGATACCACAAAAGGCTTTACACGGAACGATTCAATTGCATTTGCCTCTGGTCAAAATAGGAAGCAACTTATGGAGATAAATAATTTGGAACATCGTCTTTCTCCCTTAATTCACCAACAACACAACAACTTTTCTGCTGATAGGAAGAAAGAGTTATCCATAATTAAATTAAAATTAAACTCTCTCCTCAGTCAAAGGTCTCAATTTTTAATACACAGAGTTAGACAATCCCACTATCTAGACGGCAGCAAACCCAGTTTTTTACTGGCCAGTAAACTCCGTAATAACGAATGTTTGTCTGTTATACCATCAATACAAGTCGAAGATGGCACAATTTTGCATGATCCTCAACTGATAAATCAGCAGTTCAGAAATTTTTACCAAAAGTTATACCAGAGTGAAATAGATGGAATGGAGAACTCATTTGAACTTATGAACTCTTTTTTTGAGAACTTGAATTTACCTCGGCTTACAAAAGAGGAGAGTAAGTCCTCAGATATTAGAATTACCCTAAATGAATTATTTGAATCACTGAAACAGATATAAAGAGGCAAATCGCCTGGATTAGATGGCATCCCCCCAGAATTACATCCTGAGTTTTGGTCTGATTTAGGACCAATTATGCTGGATATGATTGATGCATTTCTCCAGAAGGGATTTTTCAACAGAGACGTTAATACAGCTATTATTTCACTTTTATGTAAGGCAAATAAAGACCCCACAGTTTGTACGAGTTATAGGCCAGTATCATTGTTAAATTCTGATGTGAATCTGTTTGCCAAATCTTTAGCTAATAGATTAGATTTAGTAATACCTAAGCTCATTCATCCTGATCAATCAGGTTTCGTTAAAAATAGATTAGCATCAGACAATGTTAGAAAACTACTTCATATTATACATTTCAATTTTATATACTTTATTAATCCCCCTGAGGGGAAATTCAATTTTTTCACTCCATTGTCATTAACACACAGGTCCGAAATACACACACATGCACAAACAGGACCTATACATGCAAAAAGTGGAGAGATGTCAGAGTGAGGGGGCTGCCTTGGTCAGGCGCCCCGAGCAGTTGGGGGGTTCAGTGCCTTGCTCAAGGGCACCCCGGCAGTGCCCAGGAGGTGAGCTGGCACCTCTCCAGCCACCAGTCCACGCTCCGCATTTGATCCGGGACTTGAACCGGCAACCCTCCGGTTCCCAACCCAAGTCCCTATGGACTGAGCTACTGCCGCCCCATGCTGCACCTAATGTGTACTCCCTGCCTGCAATATTATCTATTGACGCGGAAAAGGCGTTTGACCGTCTTGAGTGGAGCTTTCTGGTTCACACTGGAAATCCACTTGGTGGACAATATATGTTAAAAGTTCTGTATAGCAACCCATCAGCAATAGTGTTGACTGGAAACCAGTGTTCCTCTCCATTTCCCATAGGCAGAGGATCTCGTCAAGGCTGTCCTCTCTCGCCGCTCTTATTTGCCATATCATTGGAACCCCTGACACAAAAAATTCGTCAGTGTCAAAATATAAATTCTATAGTGGTGGGGAAAGTGCACAATTCCATTTCATTATATGCGGATGATATTCTATTATATTTGAGCAATGTGGTTCATGATTTGCCATATAGTAAAAGAACAATTTCATTATTTAGTAATTTTTCAGGTTATAAAGTAAATCTGAATAAATCCGTACTTTTATTTTTAAAGAATGTTTCAGACTATTCAGATTTGCGCACAGAAATTCCAATAGTTTCTTAATTTAAGTACCTTGGTACTGATATTTTCTCTACTCTTGATAAAATTGTTAAGAATTACAAACGATTAACTGACTCTGTCAAAGGGAATCTGGAGAGATGGTTCAATCATAAATCATTGTCATTATGTAGTCGAATATCGGTTGTTAATATGATGGTCTTACCTAAGATCAACTTTTTATCAAGTATGTTACCTTTACCTTCACCTGCTCACTATTGGGACAAGATTCAGAGCCTTGTATCAAAATTTCTCTGGACAGGAAAACGACCAAGAATTAAAAACATAATACTTCAACAGGGCAAACATTTAGGGGGATTTGGATTGCCCAATTTTAATTTATATTATGTTATTTATGCTCAGTCCACTTAGGAATTGGTTTCCTCAAGATTCAAACATTTCTTGGCTCCAGATTGAACGTAGTATTGTTTTCCCTTACAAATTGGATGAATTAATTTTTTGTGGTTTACCTCCCGGATTTTGCCAATCAAAATTTGGCCCTATGATTGCTCACTCCATACAGATTTGGCAACAAGTGGAGAAATTAGGCAAATGGGAGATGCAGTGGCACACTCAGACACCAATATTTCGAAATAATTTATTCTGCTTGGAGAGGAAACCGATTATTTACCCTCCATGGTCTAATTCTGGTATCCGCACTTTCTCTCATGTTATAGATGGTAGAGGCCTAAGGTCATATGAGGATCTTAAGAGCACATGTAATTTACCCAGAACATCTTTTAATTTTTACTTACAACTGAGAAATGCTATTCTAGCTGATGGAGTACCATGTAATACTTCTCTTCCTGAACATCCGCTTCTTAAGCTTCTATGTAGTAAATCTACAATCAGGAGGTTTGATATCCACTCTATGTAATGGGTTTGGTTAGGACCCAATAGCAGCACAAAGACAGGCAGGTATCGTTGGTAACAAACTTTATTAGCACACGTCCAGGAAACAATGGCAGTAGGCAAAACAGTCTGTCTTCTGGCGGCTGGCCTTTAACAGTCTTTAGTGGGGATTGGAGGTTAGGCTCAGCCGAACCAAACCAGGACACTGGTGAGTAATGTCCGTAAAACTCAGTCTTGTACTCACTCAGTGAAGGAATAATCAGAGTCACAGAACTGCAGGAAGCCACAGAAGAGACGGGAGTAACACTCACTCTGTAGAGCTGAATCAGGTAATCACCGGATAGCCAAGGGAGTAGACAGGCAGAATCCAGAAAGGGACAGGCAAGGATCGTGGTCGGGGATGGAAGGCTGAGGTGATTTCCAGGAGATCGGTGAGGCAGGATAGTCGGAGGCAAGCAGGGTCGTAACCGGGAGATCAGGCAGAGAAACACTGGAGAGTCTGGTGCAAGCATCGAGAACAATCTGGCAATGAATGAGTGTGGAGCAGGGGCTTAAATGCAGCCAGAGCAGAGCAGAGAGCACAGGTGAGAGGAGTTGGCTTGATGAGAGGGGTGTGTCTGATTGGCAGATTGAAGCAGGCAGGTGCAGAGTGGTGAGGCAGAGATGAACTGTGACACTCTATATCAAAAGCTGCAAGAAGTTACAAGTTATACATTGGGGGTGACCAAAGTATGGAATGTTGACTTGAAAGAGTGGGAGCAAGTTATTAACTGGAAGAGAGTATGGGGAAATATCAAAGTTACATCACGAAATATTAATCATCAAATGATCCATTACAAATTTATACATAGACTCTGTCTTACTCCCAGGAAACGTTGTCAACTCCAACTCTGTTCTACTCCCATTTGCTCTTTGTGCAATTTTAGACAAATAGGAACTTATTTACATACAATGTGGCAATGCCCGGATGTGGAGCTTTTTTGGTCTCAAGTAGCATCCCTGATAGGAGATATAATTGGAATCAGTATACCCTGTAATCCAATTGTTTTACTGTTAAATGATGATTCTCATTTACTACTTAAGTTTTCTCAGAGAAGGCTGTTGTTTTTAGGTTTGACAGCAGCAAAGAAAATGCTAATACAGAGATGGAAACTCCCACATGCACTCAATATCTCCCAGTGGATTGCCCTATTGCATGATATTCTTACTTTAGAATTCTCTATTGCTCGATCAAATGGGGCTATAGCAGATAATACTGAGGTCCTGTCTAGGGCAATGGAGAAGGTTAGGCTTAAGTTAAGTAGGTGAAATTGGTTGGCATATAAGGTTTGGTTCCCTATATGTGTTTGTAGATATAAATGTTTATGTAATTTTTTGTCTACGGGTTCGTGCGAACAGATGTGTTTATATATATTCAGTATGTAGGTATGTATGGTATATACCTATTTGGAAGGATACTACTAGCAGTATGAACTGATCGGATCATCCTTTTACTCATTATCACGATCATTATTTTATTTTATTTATTTATTTATTTCCTTTTTCACGGTTAGTCATTAAATGCCAGTAATATTTAATTGTTATGTTAAGAGGAGAGGGGGGATACAATTTACTATCTATCTATCTATCTATCTATCTATCTATCTGTCTATCTGTCTGTCTGTCTGTCTGTTAATATAAAGATAGATAGATAAATGTATATAGATTGATAAATTGTTTCCTGTTCAAAGAGTTTTCATCAAAACACCTAACACGGCTTACACCTAAAATCTTAAGGCAAACAAAGTTAATAAACTACAAAAACAACTAAATTAACTAAATGTAAACTGCAAATGAAATTACTTTACTTCATTAACCTTTTTTTTTTTTGGAACGGACACGACTATGCATTGGATCTGTGACTCTGTGAGGATAGGGGCACGGACCTATCCACCAGGGCTAGAATTAGCAGCACTCAGGGCAAGGTGAGCGCATCTGTAGAGGATAAAAGTAGCACAGTCAAGAACAAGATGCTTCAATAAAAGGCCTCAGAACTCATCAGGGAAAGAAGAAGTGTGTGGCAAAGAAAGGGCAGGGTAGCCGCATTGATCAGTACTTCCTAAGAAGTCAGTCGAGTCAGTCGGATGAAGTCCAACGGCAGGTAGAAAACAGGAGTGAGAGGGTACAGTCAGGTAAGTCTAGGCGGCAAAGAGAAATAGAGAAGTTAGTTAAGGAAAGGAGACAGTTAAGAAAGCAGTGAAAAAAGGCTACAGAAGAAAAAAGGGAGGGAATTAATGTGTTGCAAGAGGACTTGAGAGGCTTCTTTGGCCCCAGGGCCTAATGGAGTCCCCTACTGGGTAAATTTTAAAGGTGCACCTGCACCACAGGTAGTTGTAAACTTAGTGAAAGCATATTTTCAGGATATTAGATTGTGTCTAAGTACGGCAGGTTTCACAACAGGTTGGCAGAGGCTAGAAATAGGCATTGGGGCAGGGTGTACAATTTCTCCATTAGCATTTAGTATGGTGATGGAAGTAATCATCAGGGCTTCTAAGTGGGTGGTAGGTGGGGAGAGACGGCAGAACGGGTTGCATCTTCCACCAGTTAGGGCTTACATGGATGACATGACACTGGTGACCACAACAATGCCATGGACAAAGAGGCTACTAGAGAAGGTAAATAAGAACCTCAAGTCGGCCAGCATGAAGATCAAGCCCAGTAAGTCTAGAAGCATCTCGATACGTAGAGGGAAGTTAAGTGATAGGAAGTTTGTCATAGATGATGAGGAAATCCCAACAATTAGGGAAAAGTCAGTAAAGAGCTTAGGTAGGTGGTACAATGTGGAGTTGAATGATGAGAAACAGGTGGTGAAATTTAGAAAAGGTGTGGCTGAAGGATTGGATAAAATAGATCAATCAGAACTTCCAGGAAAGTTGAAGTTGTGGTGTTTGCAATTTGGGCTATATCCTAGGTTAATGTGGCCATTGTCAATTTATGAAATTCCAATATCCGTTGTGGAAAGAACTGAAAGGTCGGTTAGCTCCTATATTAGGAAGTGGTTGGGTGCTCCTAGGTGCTAAGTAGTGTTGCATTGTATGGAAAAGGGATACTTCAGCTGCCAGTATCTAGTTTAACAGAGGAATTTAAATGTACCAAGGTCAGGACAGAGCTCTTGTTATCTGGGAGTAAGGACGTGGTAGTTAGGAGTGTGGTTCCAAATCCAAACAAGGGGAGGAAATGGAACCCAAGATCAGAGGTTCAGGAGGCAGAGCTTAGGCATGCAGAGATTGTAGGTAATGTTCCGTTTGGCCGGGGAGGCCTGGGGCTTGGCTCAGGCAAACCGGTATGGAATAAAGCAGGTCTCAAAGATAAAAGAAAGCTGGTTGTGGAACAGATACGTAGACAGGAGGAGATATTAAGGGGTGCAAAAGTAGTGGCCCAGGCTAAACAGGGACAGTGGTTGAATTGGGAAAGTGTAGAGAAGAGGAAGCTTAGTTGGAGGGAACTGTGGAGTATGGAGAAGAATCGTATTAGATTCCTGGTAGGGGTTACATACAATGTGTTTCCAACCCCCCAGAACCTAAAACTGTGGGTAAATGGGGACCCATCATGCCCATTGTGTTCAGGTACCGCAACCTTAAAGCATATTTTGTCAGGCTGTAAAGTTAGCTTGTCACAAGGCCGATATACATGGAAACATAACCAGGTGTTGAAATGTTTAGCTGCAGGCATCGAACGGAAACGAAGACAGGTAAATTCAGACGGTTTTAAGAATAGCAGTTTAGCAATTCAGTTTGTCAGTGAGGGGGAGAAATACAGAAGGGATAAGTTAGTAAGGAGGCAAGGGTTTGGCTGCCTAGAAGGTGCTTGTGATTGGGAAATGCAAGTAGATTCAGGAAATAGTTTGTACCTGTTAGAGGCCTGACAGTGTTGTGGTCAGTGAGTCAATGGACAGTGTATTTCATTGAGCTGACAGTTCCTTGGGAAGACTCAGTGGAAGAAGCCTATGAAAGAAAAAGCTTAGGTATGCAGACTTAGGAGCAGAAGCTGAGCAGCGAGGATGGAAAACTAGGATTTGTCCAGAGTTTGAGGAAGACAGTGAAGGAAATGTCAGATGAAGCAGCCAGAGCTAGCCAGTGGATCTGGATGAGAAAAAATAATGTCAGTTGGGGGCCAGCAGGGGGAACTACTAAGCAGGGTACATAACTCCTTGGGATCAGGTGGAGAGATCCACCAATCAGTCCTCTCAGGAGAAAATCCAGGAAGAGGAAGGTTATTTAAGTGTGGGAGTTGCCTATTTGAATCCCTTTTGCTTGAGACCATGCTGCAAGGTGAGTGTGTTTGCTGATCCTGTGAGATTAACTATCTCCTTTAACTTTAGCTTATATTGGAGTTATGCTATGTAGTGTGTGAAATAGAGTATGGTGAATGTGCTATGAAAGGTAGTATCAGCACTGTCTCTACCTGGAGCTCGCATGAACGGAGCCTGGGTTTGTTGAAGGTGGCAGTGCTGTTTGGGCTGAGAAAGCCATGTGTAAGTAAGGTAAAGGAGGTTGTTGGGTTGGTGCAGGGAGGAGTGAGACCTGGCATTAGGGGAGTGTCTCTGGGACACCAGAGATCACTGTCTAGCCTCCTGGAGTTCTCTGGGACACCAGAGATCACTGTCTAGCCTCCTGGAGTTGTTGTGGGACCAACTAGACGAAACACTGGTGAAAGGAGGTTCCTACCTGATGACCCCAAAGACATGTTAGTTATCACTGCTCACTGGTCTGTATAGTTAAGCCTTGCCATAATAGCTTATCATAGGGCTTAGGAGGTTATTCACTTATTTGATTTTTTTTTTTTAAATGGGGAAAATATTTGAATCTAGTGTACTTTTTGGCTACACAGCCAACTATACCATCCTTTGCCCAGAAAGTGCAGATCTACAGTCTACATTCCCCAAGGCAGCAAGCAATCAGTGATACCATTGTCAAAGATTTGATAATTGGGTGTTGTCTGCCACTGTCCCTTGTGGAAAATGAACATTTTAAACACTTTCTTGAGACTGTGGATAACAAGTACACACCAATCACAAGAAGAACAATTACTGAGAAATACATACCAGTTTTGGTAAAGCAAGTTAAGGAGACTGTTTTGGAGAAGCTGGAGAAAAAATCAACAGTGTCCTTAATTACTGACATCTGGTCTGATCACAGGCTCCGCTTCTTCCTTGGAGTAACAGCTCATTTGTGCAATGAGTCAAAGGGGTGCTATGCCCTTGAATCCTACTTGCTAGACTGTAGAAGTTTCCCTGGCAAACATAGTGGAGAGCGAATTTCCTCTGCCTTTGAGGAGATCACAGAAGAATATGGTATCTGTCAGAAGATAAGTTATATTGTCACAGACAAAGTTGCCAACATGAAGTGTGCTTTTAAAGTTTGCATGCCACAACAGCAGTCAGATGACAGCAAGAGTGAGGAGGAAAATCTAGATGATGAGCACCTCATTTTCTACTTTTGGTATTTCTTGTTTTGCTCACTCCCTGCAGTTAGTTGTGAATGACGGCATGAAGGAAGTTAGAGCCATCTCTCGCGCCATTGCCAAAACATCAAGCTTCTCAACTCTGTTACACAGCAGCTCACAGTTCAAAGACAAGTTTGAGGCTGCATTTGACTCTTCTAAGACTATTCCAACTGCAAACAACACTCGCTGGAACAGCACTTTCAAACAAGTGCAGACCCTCACAGCTCTGGACCATAAAGCTCTGACTGAAATGTGTAGCAAGGACTATGAAGAAGTGGTATTCAGCACTCGTGAGAGGAACCAAGGAATTGACCTCAGTTCTCGTACCATTCTCGGAGGTAACAGACCTGACAGAGGGAGAGAAATCAGTTACCATTAACATGGTGGTTCTGACTGTTCTGGACTTGCATACACATCTTGTGAAGATGGAGGAGACGCGAATACAATGTCGGCCAATAGTAATGGCCCTTCGTCAGTCTCTGATGAGAAGATTCAGTGGAATCTTTGCCAAAACAAACATGACCAAAGACAGTGGGGGAGAGGAACCTTTCAGCCACAATGTGTACTTTTTGGCTACAATGCTTGACCCACAGTTTGGATTAAACTGGGGGGATCTGGATGTTACAAATGGGCAAAATGCAACATCAATCAAGAAGTTTAGAGATGATCTGAAGAAAACACTGACAGGTATACACACATACATTTTACATCAAGAGAAAAATTCTGAATTAGTCTTGTAGTGGAATTTATTAGGTTTTAATTTCATCAGGGCTCCTACACATTTGGAATTTCAAAATTCCATACCTTTCCATGCCCTAATTTCCAGACTTCTCGGCGTTTTTTTTTTTTGTTTTTTTTGAAAATATGCAACATCTGAGTAAATATATCAGTGTATTATATTTCACATCATATTTAATTATTCTTAATAGGCGATTGTAGCCAAGTACCATAATGGCATGCAAACTCAGGTAAGTTCAATGTCTGGGCTGAGGCAAAAAAGTTGGGACTCTGGGTGCAAGCGATGCAGTAACGAGACGTCTGTATTTTTCCTTTCATGTGGCTCACAATTGCCTTCTCCCCCATGTTGGCGATGTCAAACGATTTCACACAAAGCTTGCATCTAGCTCTGTGTGTGAATTGGGAATCCTTGGCCAACCAGTATTTATATACAGCATTGTCAAGCCATCCATCCAAAAACTTGCATCTACCCATTGTGAACCACGTGAAACTCGTCTTCTTGTCGAAGGTGCAGTGTTGGAGTGAAACTTGATACCTGGGGGGCTGGAGGAGATTCATGGGGCAGCGGACTGGACATACCACTTGTCA
>NC_065522.1:2194695-2200586 GCF_006386435.1 Epinephelus moara | reverse complement strand
TCTCCACACAAGCATGATTAGAGAGGACGTAGCTTAATAAATAACTAAAGTAAAAACAGAACAAGTAAGATAAAGAAGAGAGGAAAAAAGTAGAAAAACAAAGTTAAAGTAAGCAGGAGCGACTGGAACAGGCTGCATACACCGTGGCGCATGCGCACATCATTCACCTTTAGCAAATATGCTTGTTTTAAACAACATATTGTTAGAGCAGTTAATTATTTGATACCTGCTGACACTGTATCACTATGTGTCTTTCTATCTAATTCAGTAATTTTCTTTCATTTGCTTGTATTTTTCAGACACTTTGATCTCTGAGGTTGAGAACTTGATGGACAGCGAAGGTGAAGAATACGGAGCCACAAATGGAGATTCACCCAGTGATTCACCTCCAGTCAAATGCCCATGCCTTCTTTCTCGCTACAAGGCTCACAAAAAGCGCAGCTCAGGCCAGGATTCAAGCATCAGAACACAGATAAGCAAATACTTTGATGCCATACAGGACACAGACACTGACAATGCACTTGTCTTCTGGTACAAAAACCATGACCGATTCCCACAACTCCACAACTTGGCACTGAAGGTGCTGTCAGTTCCTGCATCCTCCGCACCAGTTGAGAGGGTTTTTAGTAGAGGAGGCATCATAATGAGACTCCACCGTGCACGTTTAGGTCACAGAATGCTGCAGTCTCATCTTTTCTGAAATGCAACCATGCTCTTCTTTAAATCTTAATTTCCATGGAAAGAAATGGGACCTTTGAGGTCTTTAGCAACAAGCCCTTTATGAGTTTACTGTTATTGTTGAGCTTAGACCTTTAGGGGTGTTTTGTTACCACATGTTGTTCAGGCTTGGCATGACATCATTTTCAGTTCAACTATTCTAGATTAATGTTGTAATTTCATGAAGGAAAGACCCACATTCAAGAATGTTAACAAAAAATACCTTACTGAAATGTCAGCTTTTTTCACACAGCTCATTTAATTTAGGCCTTGTTCTTTACTTTTTTCATTTTTTCTCTCTGAAATGAAAGGTTTATTGTGACTTGTCAGGTCAATTTAGTTTTGATAATATGATGGTGAACTTTTTCAAGAAGTGAAGCACAACAAGTTTGCTAAGATTTGAGATTTGTTTCATTGTGCTGCTTTGAAAAGAACAGAGTAGAGATTGTTTTTGTTGTGGTGGTATTCACTTAAAAGCAAACTTAAATAAAAAGAAAACTCACATTTTGATGTTTTGTTATGATTTTCCTTTGATATATATACATGGTCTTGGTCTTGTCTCGGTCTCGACCTCCAAAAGTCTTGCTCTTGTCTCGGTCTCGGTACTCTCTGGTCTTGGTAATGTCTTGGTTTCGGTTGGTGTGGTCTTGACTACAACACTAATAAAGACACCTGCAACATCCTGTCACTCTGGTTAAACCACAGTGAACACGATCAACGTTAGGGCTGGGTTAACCTGCTAGGGAGCCTTGGGGTGAATATGGGCCAGTAATTTTGTGCTGAATTTCTCAGAATTTCAGATTTTTCTGAATATCAGTTTGTGGGGATAAAAACAAAAACATTATGAACTTATTGATTTCTAAAGTGTCCACAGCCACAGGACACCCTCATACAATAGCTGAATGGTTGCAGCAATGGGTCAGTTCCAACTGGGGATCGTTGCATGCCTTCAAGTGTGGCTTACATTTTTTCATTTTCTGTACATTATTGTCTCTATTGCACACTTGAGATTGTTGCAATGTTTACAACAAGAGCCTTCCTGTCAGTGGGTCTGATCTTATGGCGAATAAAACCAGAGAAAGTTAAACACTAATGTTTGTAACCTAATACAAACCACTTCAATGGCATTGCATTCCCCCCAGTAAACTCAGACCTAAACCCAAATATTAAATGGTGAATAGTTGATACTTTGTGAAACCAATATTTAGAATAACTTGACATTCAGTATAGTCAGCCATCAGCCCAGTGGAATGCATTATAAATCTAAAATCATGTGCTTGGTATTGGTGGTGAGGCTGGACTTGACAAGGACTTTAAATGTTTATTGGAAAATATTACTCATGCCAGAGAAGTAAGACATCCTGCATGTTTGGATCTTTACTGGATAAAAGGGACAAAGTAAACATAAATATTTCATTCCTGAATGAAACTGAATTCAACTGCATAGCATGTTAACCCAACACCCACACATGAGCTGCTAAATGGTCAATAATGTGCTCTGAAGTTGACATTTTGTAGTATCATTACGTATAACAACACACCATTTACTAAAAGTATTTACTGTATCTTGACTGCCAGAATACCAGACCTGTCACATGTATTTTTTTTTTTTTGTTAAAGGCTCATGGCTGAGGGTAATAAACTTGTTAAAAATTGTTGAAATTGTTTATTCAAGCATGACATGTTACCTTACACACATCATGTCTGAAGTAAGCAGTACACTAAGGTTAGGTTCAGTTAGTTTAGGTCAGGTCAGGTCAGGTTAGGTTAGGTTAGGTTAGGTTAGGTTAGGGCAGGTTAAGGTTAGGTTAAGTTCGGTTAGGTTATGGATTTATGCCCACCACTACAGACACAAAAAGTATAGAAGCAATCTGAGAGAGAGACCTGCCACTCAATCTCTCTCCTCTCTCTCTCAAACTCAGATAAATCGGTAAAACTAGGCAGTGCTGATCAAATATAAACTAAGATTCTATAGCTAACTGTATTGCCTATTTCTCTCCTAGAAAGTCTTCAGAAAAATATTTTAGTGTACTGTTTGGCTGTAATACGAGAATTTGTGAACAGGAAGCTGGTGCTATTCTGTTTCCTGTAATGTAAAAAGTTAGGCTGACAACAAGATCAAACATTAAAACTAAGCAATGCTGATCAAATATGAATCTTCTGTTACTGTGTTGCCTTTTTCTCACCTCAAATGTTTTTAGAAACATTTTTCAGTGTACTGATTAGCCGTAATTTAACTGCGTCTCAAATCCCATACTTCCGTTAGTACACTTCAATGTAGTACACTATGTACGCTACATACTTCTTGCATGGTGCATTAATTTCAACAGGGTAGTGTTGTCTCATATTATGCACTGCCCAGGGGCGTGTCTAGAATTTTTTTCTTGGGGGGGCAAGCTAGGGTCACAGACTGTGGAAAGGTGGCACACTGAAATTACATTTTTTTTTAAATGCCCCACAGTCTTAGATCATAATAAACGGTAGGCTGAGGTATGAATAATAGAACTATTTTATTTACCCAAATAATGCAAGGAACAGTGTAGCATCCAGCATTTAGAAATCTTATCTGACTGACTAAAATGTTTTTTGTTTGTTTGACTGGGTTGACCTGTGCTCTGGAAGAGTATACTCAGTGATCGAATTGTTAATTTTTAACAAGGGGGATGCAAAGTAGCTTTGATTTTTTTGCGTGCACACATCATCAAATATGACAGCACAGATGTGCAAAATTAATCAAGATAAAGAAAAATGGCATGATCTATACTTGCTGCCTTTAAAAAAAAACAAATAATGCAGTAGTATTGCTATTGCAATACAGACAAAAACATTAGAGTATAAATAAGAGTAGTTCTGAAATAGCTGTGAAAATTAATCTTAGAGTCACTCTTATCCTATAGACATTTCCTTAGTCAGTTATAATTTTTCCTTACCTGTGAAGCCTTGGGCTGATAATTGGTGCTGCTGTCCGGTCCCTGTCCTGATACCTGCCTGGTTTCTCCCTGTCCCTCTTCTGTCTATTGCAATAATATAGATAATAAATGTGCAAAGCAAAATTTATAATATGATTAAGAATAGTAGTGGTGACATAGCTGTGGAAATTGATTGCAAAGTCACTTTTATGCTCTAGATATTTTTCTCAGCCAGTTATATTCTCTTCTCACCTGTGAGAACCCTGCATGATCATCCTTGCTGGCCTCTGGTCCACTGTCTCCTCCCTGACCCTGCTCTTTCTATTGTGGCAATAAAGATTTTAAAAAAATATGCGCAAAGCAATAGTGAGCACAAGTTCTTATTAAGGAGGAGTGGGTTTATTCCTAGCATGAAACTAGCTAGCAAGCGATTTAACATAGGTAACAATAACATTAGTATTCTTGTTAACTAGCTTAACTTGATACATTGGCATCTATTAATTAGTCATCATTTAGCGAACATTATCTACATGCAACAGCATTATTCAACTTACACGGTTTGTTTGGAAGAAACTGTGCAAGGGTTTTTGCTTCTTGCTGGCTGGTTTGCTGAACATAGTTAACACAGCAGCACTGTCCAGCAGCACACCTCTCATCTGTGTGCCATTGATTCTGATCACAACATGACAGAGTGTGTATGCGCTTTGCGCTGGCTACTCATGGTGCGTTTAAAGACGGCTCGGAAAAACACGTTACCACATGTTAAAAATGAATTTAACGGTTGTAACGGCTGTAAAAAAGTGCGGGGGACGGAGGGCAGAGATAGGGGAAGTGCAGGGGACATGTCCCCTGTGTCCTTCCCTCAAATTACGTCAGAGAGACACACTTTGTCATTAAGACTTACATTTTGTTTGAGCCCACAAACCCAAATAGTCTATATTTGTATATTTTGGTCTACAAAAGCAATGCTTTCCAGTCAATGTGAATTACAATACTGCAGATCATCACAACACAAACTTGGACAAGCTGATTGGCAGCTCTGGTGGGGGTGGCCAGGCAGGGTGGCCAATCATATTCCAGGGGTAGCCAGTGCCACCCCCAGCCACCCCAGTGGCCACGCCCCTGGCACTGCCGTTTTGCACTTACCAGAAGTGACAGCGACTTTTTGTTTTTTTTGGAACCGCCTCTTCTTTGCCTTCATTTTAAACAGCAACTTCCAAACAGACGGCGGTACATTATCGCTAACATTTGACCGCTATCTCCACCCACACATAAACCAAACTTATGCCACAATGTCTGTGCTGATTAAAATGTGCTGCCGTAGCTAGGAGCAAGTTAGTTAGCTAGCGAATTCTAATGTTAGCTAGCAAGCATTATTGTTTGCAGTGCAAAAACATTATAGACCCAATCAATGGCGGTTTTAGGGGGGGGCAACAGGGGCCAGTGCCCCCGTAACTCCAAGCCCGGCCCCCACTGTGGCCCCCCCGCCGAAGAGTCGGAGGGGGAATGTGGAACTAAATTGTCTCAACAGGTTGCCGGTCAGATGACTTAAAGAGGCACACCCACTAGATCATGCATAATACACCACACAAGAAGGAAAAGGGCGCGAGTTTTCTAGTGTTTAAATACAGTGTTTCCCATACATTGACTAATTTGCCCCGCCACAGTCTCCTAATATCGGTAATAGGGATGCACATGATTAACCGTTTAACCGTTAACCGATAACAAGAACTTTGACCGATTAACACTATCGGTTGTTTTTTTTTTGTTTTGTTTTTTTGGCCACTTGTGTCAATCAACTCATGGGGGCGTGTCGACATGTGCAGACTACTGACTCGTGCAGTCCGCCATATTTAGCAATTCGCAGCAAAAATGAGTCGAGCAAAAAGGAGTAATGTGTGGGACCATTTTGACCGAAAGAATGATGAGGTTATTTGCAAAATATGCAGTGCAACACTGAAATATAGCAGTAGTACGAGCACAATGCAATACCACTTGCGAAGCAAACATCCACAAGCATCAGATGATGGACGACTACAACCAACTTTGCTCTCCATGATAGCGGGGAGAAGATGCGACACGCGGCGGTCTGAGCAGATAACTCAGAAAATTTGTTCGATGGTGGAGAAGGACATTTTGCCTATCAGCGTGGTCAGTGGCGAGGGTTTTCAGGAGCTACTGGGCTATATCGAGCCTAATTACCAAATCCCATCAAGACCGACCATTACCCGTCGACTTGAAGCCCGTTATGAAGAGAGAAAAAAA
>NC_065522.1:2181471-2194460 GCF_006386435.1 Epinephelus moara | reverse complement strand
TTGGAGACGTTAAAATGTGCGACCACCGTCATGTCCACAGAAAAGGAGGTGTCAGTTTCCAACATTTATCCCATCACCTTCAGCTTGCTAAACAAACACCTGACGAGAGCTGAAGATGACGGCCAGAGAGTGAGAGAGTTCAAGGCGAAGGTCCGGCAGTCATTGTGTGACCGGATGGGGGTAAGCTATTTAGCTATAATAGTAGCCTAATTATTATAATTATTATTATGCTTCGTTCTGTTATGAAATAAGAGGGAAATTAATTAGGCTATAATACTGTTCACCACAGGTTGATACGGAGGAGTTGGTGGCCAAGCCAGCGCTGATCGCCTGTGTCCTGGACCCACGCCATAAACAATATATAAAGAAGCCGCAAAAGCAAAACTACTGGAAATCTGTGCTACTATGGAAGTAGTCACTGAAGATGAGCCTGCTGCTGGTGCTGCTTGTGGAGGTGATGAGACAGGTGGCGCTTCGGGTGAGGACGCGGAGACAGCGGTGTCTGCTGCCCAGGCTGGAGTCCGGTGCCGCCCGGGCAGTGCCATGATGTTGCTCCTGGGAGATGACTACAGCACCCCTAAACAAGGTGATGATCCAAAGGCAGAGGTGGACACCTATATGAGAGACAGTCTACCCTCACTGGATACTAATCCTCTTGATTGGTGGAAAATTCAACAAACGCGCTTCCCGAGGCTGGCCACTCTAGCGAGGCGCTACCTCTGTGTTCCCGGGACATCTGTGCCGTCTGAGCGGGTGTTCTCCGCTGCGGGTCTCACAGTGAACAGACTGCGCACCAGGCTAACTCCGGAGCATGTTGACATGTTGCTCTTTCTTAATCAAAACCAGTGAGCTGTCTGACAGAGGACTGAGGTACGTAGGCCTGGCCTGATTATTTTATTTTGAGGACTGAAATTTTCGTCTGTGTGTTTTTTTTAACAGCGCCGCCGCCGAGAGCATTCATGTGTGTTTCAGTTTTACTAATCTGTTGGCTGTTGCTATTTATTTTAATAAGTTACAAAATATGATACACGGGAGATATAGGCAGGCTATACTATTTGCTATTTTATTTTAAGAAATTACCGGTATAAGTTATTTTTTAAGTTACACGTGAGGACTTCCAGTGGCTATAGGCTATGTGCCAGTTATGCACAGTTATGATTCAAAGTGTTTTTGTTTTGTTAATCTGGCTGTTGTTATTTATCCTATTTGTAGCCTATCTATAGGCCTAAGTTTAAATATTTTTGATAGGCTACACGAGAGCCTACTCCACTATTTATTTTATTTATTTCAAATGTTATCGTATGCAGCACACTGGGCGCGCTGTATGATTCAAAGTGTGTTTTTGTTTTGTTAATCTGGCTGTTGTTATTTATTTGTATAAGTTTAATATTTTGATGCATGAGAGACACTCCGCTATTTCAAAATGTTATAATGACGTTATATGCTATGCAGCGCACTGGGCGCTGGAGGATTTAAAGTGTGTTTTTTCGTTTTGTTATGCTGTTTTTCATTAGAAAGTCAGGCATCTAGGCTATTTGATACCTAATTATTTAAGTTAAATATGTGCAAATCTGTTGTATTCCGTTCACAGTATAGGCTACTGCAGCGTAGTCCTTCTCCTTTTTTTTTTACTCCGTTCACACTTCAGCAGCGCTGCAGGTTTGAGGCAATGTAAAAAAAAATCCTCATGTTCAGATGTTATTGTTTATGCCCTCATCTGCATATTTAAAAAATAAACCCCTTGTGAAAAAAAAGCATTTGTTGTAACGGTACTTTTTTGATGGGTCACAGACACTCAATAGCGCATTTTAATCTTATCAGTTAACGGTTATTAATCTGTTAACGAGCGTTGGTTGTCGGTCAGAATTTTTTTTCAAAATGTGCATCCCTAATCGGTAAATGAACGTCACTCTGTAGCGCACTGGCTGGAGCGCCTCCTGAGAATTCTTTGGCTCCCCCCTCCCTCGCCCTCACCCTCCCTGGCCTCACCACAGACGTCGCTCTCCTGGCGCTAATGTGAGCTTGAGTTGATAGAGCAGACCGCATTTCTAAGTAGAATATTGAGGAATACTGACATCTACTTTGTGAAGCATTCTTGAAAACACCCAGAAAACATCAGCAGAGAATTGTGTGGCTGTATTTAAGACAACTCTGAGCCTGCACGGCAATACACAGCACCATTGAGGTAAGGTCTGAAAAGCAGTAATTTGTGCCCGTTTGTGTGTAATTTATTTGAATCTCACCTTTTGTTTTCTTTTCGTTTTGCGTATTTTGTATTGTTTTATGTATCTGTAACTGTGTTTGTGAGTGTGAGAGTTTTAAAAGAATATTTTGTCTGCACATGATTTAAAATAATGAAATAGCCCTCCAGAGGCAGATCAGTACGTTAGTCATTTTTCTTTTGATTACTGAAATGTTTAACCACTCATCCTTAGCCGTATTTTAAGTGTAACCCTTCATCATAACATACCACCAGTGTTTTTGTCAGTAAAAATATAACATTTTTCACACATAAAAAGCACAAAGATGTTGAAATCTAGGCATATTCTGCTATCAACTTCATAACTCTCAGAATTCACCAGATCGATGCCTTTAAATCAAAATATACAAAATTTTCTCCCGGGAGAGCATGCCCCCAGACCCCCCTCCACACATATATATCATATTGTCCAGACTTAGATATTTGACCGTACTTGTATGTGCCCCTGTATCAAAAGGATTGGCCCTAGCTTGGCCCCCCCATTGAAACTGGCCTAGAACTGCCACTGGACCCAATAAACATTACTGATGGCTTCTATTCAACAACAGTGTTGGTACTTAGTGTAAAAAACATGTATAACTAACAGGCTCCTTGTTGTCGGCTACATCACAAAGGTGGCGACCGCTGAGGGTGAGAAGTGTCCATCATTCCACACAACTTTTGGGCTGTTTTGAGTGCGTCGGTGTTACACTACATTTTCCTGTGCTATGCAGTGTGAACGCACTTAACACACTTGTGCACACAAAATATTGTGTCTAAAGTGTTAAGTACAGAAGTATGCAATTTGACACACTGGTAAATAAACAATTTGATTGTTTATTACCAGCTGGCCGCCATATTGTTTCTTGTAGAAAAATCAAGCGGTAACATTGTGGGCTGAAAAATGAGGCCAACAAGGTGCCAAAGAACTGCAGTTCCTCCAATGGCCACTTGAGGCTGGCTCCAGAAGCCAGTCCACAGGCTCCTATGTTAAAGTGCCCAACTGTACAGCAGAAATACACGTGTTAACAGCTTGGTGCAAAAAATAGTTTTGGTCTCTTTAGCTAATTTGCCCCTTACATGCCTTTACAAAACTCACCCTTAACAGCCCTTAGCTGATATTGTCCTCAGCTATTGTCCTCAGCTTCTCACCCCTGCTCCAACCTCTTGCCCAAATATGGTCACTTCTGGCTCCAAAAATCCAAAATGCCCTACTGGAGTCCTAAGAATGGAAACCAATTGGTGACGCCACATTAGCTACTCTTATTATTTTAACAATCTATGAGAAAAATGGCCAAGCTCGCATTACGTCACCCACCAGCGGAAGCATTTACTGGTCCGGTGCAACATATTGCATTCTGGTCATAGTAGGTTTTCTGTCTCTTAAGTGAAAGCAAATGCCACAACCCCTTTTCTCTGTTTTCTAGTATTTGTGTCTTTTAACAGCATAGACAGCCCATTATGAAAATAGCATCTTCCCAGCAGTGAAACACATCTGTAATAAGAGAATATTAAACACATTGGGGTCCTGCCCTACTGAAGATTTTCTAGGTTCTTCACGCATGTTCCCACCAACTTTTACCTGCAACTGAGTTATCTGTATCAATTACAATCTGTTTTGTTTCTCTAGTTCAACAGAACTAGAGTGAAAGAATGTTTTATCTTTAAAACTTCGTTTTCCTAAAACAAGTGTTGGAAAGAGAGCAGTATCTTATGTATATTGTACGTATGTATATTAGGGCTGCTCGATAACGGGAAAAGATGTGATATATGATAACATTGTTGAATATTGTGATAAGGATATGACTCGTGATAAATAAACAAATATTGAAGTATACTATTTTTCCCTCAGTATTTTTTTTATTGTTTCAACACTGAAAACTGAAGCAATACATTCCTCTTTCAGGTATGTTGCTACTGGGGACCAGCCCCTTCAAACTCTTCAAGAGTGCCTCGTAGCACATGTCACATTCTCTCCAATGGTAACATACAGTACATAAAACGTTTTCATACCATGCTGGAATATCAGGTGGTAATTTGTCGAGCCATTTCTGTAATATTGTGAGACGTGCATCATACAAAACGACCCTTTGAATGTACCTGTATCTATGATCATAAGTAGAATCTAATCCCAGCACAAAATTATATGGATTTAAAAGAATACTCCGACGATTTGGGAGTTATGCCCTTTCTCTATAATTTTCATAGTGAGACAACATGATCGATAGTCGTATCATTTGACCTGCGGCCATATGTTCTGGACACTCGGGTGAAGAGAGGAGCAGAGCTGTCAACTGATCACCACCTGGTGGTGAGTTGGATCAGATGGCAGGGGAGGACGCCGCGCAGACCTGGCAGGCCCAAACGAGCAGTGAGGGTCTGCTGGGAACGCCTGGCGGAAGAACCGGTCAAGATGATCTTCAACTCCCACCTCTGGGAGAGCTTCGACCGCGTCCCGAGGGCAGAGGGGGACATTGAGTCTGAATGGGCCTGGTTCCACTCTGTTATTGTCGAGACGGTGGTGAGCTGTGGCCGCAAGGCCGCTGGGGCCAGTCGCGGCGGTAATCCCCGAACCCGCTGGTGGACACCAAAGGTGAGGGGAGCCGTCAGGCTGAAGAAGGAGGCCTACAGGGCATGGTTGGTCTGTGGGTCTCTGGAAGCAGCTGGCGGGTACCGGCAGGCCAAGCGGAGCGCAGCAGTGGCAGTCGTGGAGGCAAAAACTCGGACTTGGGAGGAGTTTGGTGAGGCCATGGAGAAAGACTATCGATCGGCTCCAAAGAGGTTCTGGTAAACCGTATCGCCCTGGATATCTCAAGGATCTGGATGTTGTAGGGCTGTCTTGGCTGACACGCCTCTGCAACATTGCGTGGACATCGGGGGCAGTGCCTCTGGAGTGGCAGACCGGGGTGGTGGTCCCCATCTTCAAGAAAGGGGACCAGAGTGTGTGTTCCAATTACAGGGGGATCACACTCCTCAGCCTACCCGGTAAGGTCTACTCCAGGATGCTGGAGAAGAGGGTCCAGTCAATAGTTGAACCTCAGATCGAGGAGGAGCAATGTAGTTTTCGTCCCGAACGCGGAACCGTGGACCAGCTCTTCACCCTCACCAGGGTGCTGGAGGGGGCATGGGAGTTCGCCCAACCAGTCCACATGTGTTTTGTGGATTTGGAGAAGGCTTACGATCGTGTCCCCAGGGGCATCCTGTGGGGGGTGCTCCGGGAGTATGGGGTTGGTGGTCCCTTGCTAAGGGCCATCCAGTCCCTGTACCGAAGGAGCGCGAGTCTGGTTCGCGTGGCCGGCAGTAAGTCGGACCTGTACCTGGTGAGGGTTGGACTCTGCCAGGGCTGCCGTTTGTCACTGGTTCTGTTCATAACTTTCATGGACAGGACAGGGTGTCAGTTTCGGTGACAGGAGGATCTCATCTCTGCTTTTTGCAGATGACGTGGTTCTCCTAGCCCCATCGAACAGTGATCTCCGGCTCTTGCTGGGACGGCTCGCAGGCGAGTGTGAAGCGGCTGGGATGAGAATCAGCACCTCCAAGTCTGAGGCCGTGGTCCTCAGCCGGAAAAACCTCCAAGTCTGAGGCCGTGGTCCTCAGCCGGAAAAGGGTGGATTGCCCTCTCCAGGTCGGAGGGGAGGTCCAGCCTCAGGTGGAGGAGTTTAAGTATCTCGGGATCTTGTTCATGAGTGAGGGTAGGATGGAGTGGGAGATTGACAGGATGATTGGGGCGGCGTCAGCAGTGATGCAGGCACTTAACCGGTCCGTTGCGGTGAAGAGGGAGCTTAGCCAGAAAGTGAAGCTCTCGATTTACCGGTCGATCTACGTTCCAACCCTCACCTATGGTCACGAGCTCTGGGTAGTGACCGAAAGAACAAGATCGCGAGTACAAGCGGCCGAAATGAGTTTCCTCCGCAGGGTGGCTGGGCTCAGCCTTAGAGATAGGGTGAGGAGCTCGGACATCCGGGAGGGACTCGGAGTACAGCCACTGCTCCTCCACATCGAGAGGAGCCAGTTGAGGTGGTTCGGGCATCTAGTAAGGATGCCTCCCGGACGCCTCCCTTGGGAGGTGTTTCGGGCATGTCCAACCGGAGGAGACCTCGGGGCCACCCAAGGACACGCTGGAGGGATTACATTGCCCGGCTGGCCTGGGAACGCCTTGGGGTTCCCTCGGAAGAGCTGACGGAAGTGGCTGGGGAGAGGACTGTCTAGGCTTCTTTGCTGAGGCTGCTGCCCCCGTGACCCGGACCCGGACCCGGATAAGTGGAGGACGATGATCGATATCTTTTTTGTGTCTTGTAGCGGACACAGTTCCACAGCCATACCTGTTTGAGCCGGAATATACAGATGAGGAACTCCAGGTGTTGGATGCTGAGCGGGCGAGGAGAGACGCTGAATCCTCCGAGGCAGCGGAACAGCAAGGGGCCGAGGGGAGACGGAGGTCAGGGGAGGATTGGTGGTGTAGCTGTGGGGCTTGCCAACCTATGCCTACGGAGGTGGAATCATTTTGCTGCACAGAATGGTATTCGGTGCTACCATCGTTGGGGAGGCCAGAGATATATAAAACCGCCGCAGAGAGCGCATCACAAGGAGTGAAAACTTTGCAGCAATCACTAATCCTGGCGTGATTGATAAATTTTTTCACGTTCCTAAGATAAACTGGAAAAAAACACCCCAGGCCTGCAGGAGCCGATGGACAGCTTTCAGTCAAGTGAGTAATATCGTCCATGTCGTCTCTTTGTTTGCTTTTACCGAGTGACCTAGCGTACCTGTCCCAGAGCCAGCTGCAGCTGTTGCTCACCAGTGTATCCCTCCGCGCAGGGCGTAAACACACTATAGTTCCGTGTATCAAACTTCTTCTAAAATGACTAAAAAGGACTCTCGTTTTTCGAATTAATGTTTAAACATGTTTATTTTAAATGCACGTGTAGAAATACCAGCTTCAGGGTTTCTGTAACGTTTATTTATTCACTTTTACGAGTAGGCTACTGACCCCCTATAGACTTCAATTGTATTTGCTAAGCTAAGCCACAATGCTAACCTCTGAGACCCAGCCACTAGACGTACAGACACAAAAAAGATATCGATCATGTTGTCTCAATATGTCCCAAGTATTTTATTAATTTCGGCTTGGACTGAAATCCAAAAATTTTCAATTTTGGGGCATGTCCACACAAGATGACTGTATGTACCACAGCTATTTTTACATTTCAGACCTAAAGAGGAGCACATAGGATCATATTTACATCGAATAGCTAGTAACATGTAGTCTATGGATAATCTTGTACTCTCTTGCCTCTCATAGGATTTATTAGAACATGTTTTTTTCTTTGCATTCAATAATATGTTTCGCCACATCTAATCCTTCGGGTAAGACCTAAACTCTCCCTCCCAAGATGTTTTTTCAAGATTTGTTTATATACATAACTCATAATTTTCTTCTTTAAAGAAGAAGCTTTCAGTAGATTTTTTTCTAATTGATTCATACATAAGCCACTCTTATAAACTGTTTTGGACTGGATGTAACTTCTCCATTGTAAACAGCAGAAAATTTGTGTTTGAGGAAGATTAACTTCTGTCATAAGTTGTGAAAATGATTTCAGAGTCCCACCTAAAAAAAAATCTTGTATTTTAGAAATGACAGCGTCCTTCCATGTTTTGAAACCCACATCTAAACAAGATGGTGCAAAATCAGGATTACGTACAGTACAATGGGTGCCAAAGCAGAGTATTGATTTGTTATCCTAAAATGTCTATGTACCTGATTCCAGGATTTGAGGGTATTTCTAACGATAAAAAATTCCTTCATCCACTGTAGTGAGCATGCATTATTTATAAACGGCATGTCTGAGAGAACAGGCTCACATCCAGTAGATTCCAAATCAAGGAATGTAGAATTAGGGTCATTTTTTATCCTTTCTGTAACATATCTAATTTGTGAAACCCAGTGATAATACATTATACTGGTAAGTGCTAATCCCCCTTTGTCCACAAGTAACTGTAATTTTATCGATCTTAAGCCTGGGTCGCTTACACTTCCATTCAAATTTACTAATAATACTATGTAGTGATTTAAAAAAAATTAAGTGGAACATAGTTAGGCAACATCTGCAGTGGATATAATAACCTCAGTAAAACATTCATCTTTATAATGGCAACCCGTCCAAGTAGTGAAACTGATAAAGGGTTCCATCTTTGAAGATCTTTTCTAATTTCCTTTACTACAGGATCTAAATTCATTTTTATCATATTGTCAAAAGTAAAAGAGACAAAAATGCCTAGATATGTAAACCCATTAGAAGACAACTGAAATGGAATGGATTTCAATAAATCAGAGCTTCCTTAATTCCCTAGTGGTAAGGCCAGGGATTTCCCAATCCCAAACCCCAAACTCATTAAAGTAGTTAATCACAGTTAATGTGGAATGCTACTGGTTTATGTTGATAATGGTCCCCTTGGATATTTCATGAAATAATACATTTTTGGGGATAAATTAGCCTATTTAGGTTATTCTGGGAAATGATCGATTATTATTGTTGTTGCTGTTTTGAATGGGGGAGGAGGGCACTCTACAAGCTGCTTCAGGGTATGTGTAAGCATATGTGGTTAAATTGATCCCTAACTTTTAGATTAAAAGACAACGGTCACCAAAAGATATCATCTAGCTATGGGGTGGTACAGATGGAACTTTTTGGTTATTTGTGTGTGTTTTTTTGTTATATGTGATATGTCCAGTTTTTTCAGGGTTTTTTGCTGTTGTTTTCTTATTTCATAAATCCTACCTGTCACACCAGCCTGAAGGGTTGCAAGAGTATTTTCTTTTCTTTTTTTATGAAGGACTAATATGGATAAATCATTAAAATTAATTACATGGAATGTTAAAGGTATTGGACATCTTACAGGTATTGGAATACTTACAGCTTTGAAAAAAGAGAAAGTGGAGATAGCCTTACTGCAAGAAACCCATCTTTAACCTGAAGAACATCTTAAATTACAGAAAGACTGGGTTGGACAAATGTATTACTCATCTTTTAAGACAAACAGCCGAGGACTTTTGGACTAACTGATCAGATTTCTGATGCAGATGGAAGATATATTTTAGTGAATGGGAAAATTTGGGGCAAACAGATAACCATACTTAATATATATGCTCCTAAAACAGATACACCCACATTCATTTCTGATAGGGTCTCCCCCTTTAATACTGGTACTTAGAAACAATGCGCACAACTCAAAATCTCAAGATAATGTCGGGTGCACAGTTGTGATAAAGATTAAACAAACAAAACAACGGCACCCACTGATCCATGTTCTTCTGTATTTCAATTGTGGACAGAAAACAAACACGTTTCAGTGTAAAGCCATCATCAGTGTGGAGAACAAAAGAAATGACAATACAAATATAGATAACCAGGTGAAACTCAAAGTCCAATCAGTGACAATACCATATGATTATATAATAGGATCCATGTGTGCAAAAAACACACATGTGGCCTCCTCAAATGGAAGAGGTGTGGCCTCAGGAATCAACACGAAAGGCAACAGGTGTCACGAGCCTGAGAAAAACAATCTACAGGGCTTAACGTCCCAGACTGGAGACACATATAAAGCAACAATACAAAAATGTCAATGCAAATCAACAAATACATAAAGATGCCCATGAGCAGACAAAAGTTGCCAAAAACACACCAAAGCAAAAACCTACTATACTATACTATATATGTACAATGCATTAAACATCAGAAAAATGATTATAAAATAGATCTATGCTAAGAACATCCCAAAAAGAGAGAGAGACCAATAACGTACATAGAGGGCTCCAAATACTGGGTAAAAAAGGGAAAAATGAAAAAAAAAAAGAAAAGAAAAGATAAAGAGCTATGTAACCCTATCGAAACCGATTAATAAGTATAGACCAAAGAGCATAGTTAAATATCCTAGAAAAATATATACAAACATAGAAGGCAAATGTAATAAGGGCAATTAGCATGTCAAGTTAATTTTAATCATAATTTTAATAATAGTTTTAATTAAGAGCTAAATAACCCTATTAAATATTTAGAACTCTTAGAGTAAATAGAAAAAATGTAAGAGAATGTAGAAAAAATGTATAGGAAAATGTAAGGACGAGAAATCGAAGATCCAATGAGAATAAACAGGATGTAAGAGGGACCCACTCTGACCTTGTCGACCTCTTAATACTAACCAGACAGCAGAGTATCTAACAGACTATCTAAATAGTAGAAAAGGATAAATGTGTCTATATAAATCTTAATGGGAAATCAAAATGTACAAAAGGACCACAAAAGATTATGCAGAAATAAATTATGAAAACATGAAAAAAATGAATAATAAATAAATAAAATAAATGAATAAATAAATAAATAGACTATAGAAAACAACCCAGAAGCAGTTCTTCGTTCAGTCCCCTTGGGCTTTCAGTTTGTAGAGTGTGGATCCAATATGCTTCTCTCTGTAACAGAAGTCTATCCCTATCACCAGCTCTTTTGCAAGAATGTATCATTTCTATACCTTGAAATTTGAGAGAACAAACATCATGGCCGGCTGAATGGAAGTGTCTTGCCACCAGAGATTTTTCATAATTTTTCCTTATGCTACTCTTATGTTCAGAAACCCTAGTTTATGTGTGTCTCCGGTCTGGGACATTCAGCCCTGTAGATCTTCTCTCAGGCTCGTGACACCTGTGACCCCTTCCATGTTGATTCCTGGGGCCACACCTCTTCCATTTGAGGAGGCCACATGTGTGTTTGCACACATAGATCCTATTGTATAATCATATGGTCTTGTCACTAACTGGACTTTGAGTCTCACCTGGTTATCTATATTTGTATTGTCATTTCTTTTGTTCTCTACACTGATGATGACTTTACGTTGAAACGTGTTTGTTTTCTGTCCACAATTGAAATACAAAAGAAGATGGATCAGTGGGTGCCGTTGTTTTGTTTGTCTGTTTTCTCCCTCTTTAATACGCAATGTTCAACATTTGGTGTGATGGGAGGGGATTGCAATTTAACTATTTCACATCTGGATAAGACCTCACACTCCGGAGGCTGTAACCCTAAATCTGCAAAAATGCTGCGTGTCCTGGGATTAGAAACAGGGTTAATAGATGCATGGAGAGAAATGAACCCTACAAAAAGAGACTACACTTTTTATTCTAACAGGCATAAAAGTTACTCTCAACTAAATAATTTTTTTTCTTCCTAAAAAATATATGAAGCTTGTTTCATCTTGTGAAATATGTGAAATTTCTATTTCAGACCATGCGATGGTCTCTTTAGAAATTAGTGAAACATACAAATCCAAAATGTGGAGATTTAACTATGGGCTGAAATATGTGCCACCAGAAACTGAATTTGAATCATTTATATTTGAATTTGAATTTCTAATCTTGAATAATTGCATTGAAAAACTGAATTTGAATCGCATAATTTGAAATTGAATCATTTATATTTGAATTTGAATTTCTAAACTTGAATTATTGCATTGAAAAACTGAATCTGAATCGCATGATTTGAAATTGTATTGTTAATTTGAATCATTGCATTGAAAAACTGAATCTGAACTGTGACAGACATCCAGGTAGTTTAAGGATGAAGGAAGAGCAATCGAGCGCAGATACACAGGAGTCCTCTTCGGCCAATCAGCACCTACGTTTTTGAGCACGTAGGAAGAAGCGCTCGCCTTGATCCATAGACCATAGACAATAGGCTCGTTCGAGATGAACTGCGCCTCGCATGAAAAGTAGACGAGAGCAGGCGGCCGCAGCGGGGGGCGGTGACAAAAAGCTACGGTGAAGTCGGACAGTTTCCCGACAGCCATCAGTCCGTACAGGAAGTCACAGACACACTAACATCCTGTCTGGAATGATGTCAATTCATTAAAAAAGTGATCAGACCCATATATCAGTTTATTTTCAGTCTCTATTATGATAGCTTAATTTATTAAAATGCTTTACAGGTGATCTGTAGTTTATGTTCATGGTTTATCCTCTATTTGATATGAATTCTCCTGTAAATCAGCATCATATCAGTTTGACCTGTCCCCTCAACTACACAGGCTGAATAAACTGTGTTTGACTATAAGGTTAATCTTTTCAGAGGAAAAAAAATACAAGACAACAGCTTTCATTAAGGCTCAGTCAGATACAGTCAGGGCTTCACATCTGTACAGATGTTAGTTTAAGAATCCTCACATCCCACTGACCACCAGTCTCTGTGTTGCTAAACACTTCAATAATTAAAAAAGTCCAGTGTTAATATACAGTAGACTGTATAGTTGACATCTAAACCAATCAGCTGTTAGATCAGGTGAGAGCCAGGTGGTGGAGAGCAACTGCAGCGCCTGGCTCTAAAAACTGTGTCCGCCTTGCTCTCGCGGTTTTATCGCCATCCACTTTTGTAATACGTCAAAGCAAGTTGGGATGAAGTCGGATACAAAACTAACTGGCATGCATTGTGTGGCGATCGCCAGCGATCAAATCTGCGCAGGCCTGGCTCATCTCGAACAAGCCTAGTGTCTGTAAAGAAGTGAGACATCTGATTGGCTGTAGACAATCCCCTCTTAGAAAAAATGCATTAGAAAAAATGCACTTATGAATCGAGTCACGTCAGGGGAGTCTCAAAACTCGCACACACAAATGCAGGGAAGTTTACAAATTAAAAGCACTTTGTAAATGCAGGTTCGACAGTTCATATATCAATGTAACAACCTCCAAATATGTATTTGATGA
>NC_065522.1:2134010-2181428 GCF_006386435.1 Epinephelus moara | reverse complement strand
GGTGACGTTAAAAAATTCACAACACTTTTTTAAACATTGTTTGAAGCTAAATGTGGCAAAATGTTGATGTTATTTTCAGCGTGAGCCACTTTACAAACAGCACCCCATACACACTATTGTTGTAAATTAGTGCAGAAGTGCACCGGGGAAAAGGTGTGGCTGTATAAGAAATGTCACACTTTACGCACAGGTTTATTGACATGAGTACTTTACACACAGAGACAATCAGAGGCTTGTTAGAAAGCTCCGAAGCTGTAGTTTAACCAGCAAAAAACAGCAAGTCACTAACTTTAACCACTGACTAGTACTGATGCTGTGAAGATAGGATAGTATTTGGGGGCGCACATGCTCAGTGCACATCAGGGGGATTAATATTAGGACAATTAAACAAATAAATTATTTACTCATCAAGAAGCCACCCCGTCGCGCACAGTGCCAGCTAGTAGTCTGTTCCCAACCATGCTGTTACTCAGAATGTATGAATCGTGCGTTGAACCAGGCCACCTCGCCACAATGTTGATTAATTGCATTTGCGCATCACATATGATCTGTACATTGATCGAATGAAAATGCTTCCTGTTGACATAAACAAATTCATCCTGTGATGGTGCTTTTATACTGTAGCCATGTGTATGCAGTCGATAGCTCTGATAACGTTAGGAAAACCGGTTGTCGCTGCAAATTGCGCTTTAATGTTGGCCTGTTCAGCTGCATTTGTATGGGAATTTGATATACCTGGCTGACATGGGGATAATTCCGTCCCACACAGCTGGCATGGCTTGGCTCAGGGTCGACTGGCACAGTCCCAATCGGTCAGCCAGCTCCGTCTGGAATGCCCCTGTTGCTAGGAACCCCAGTGTGGTCAGCACCTGTATGGATACAGGCAGCGCATGGCTCCCCGCCGTGTCGCGCTGCCGGCTGCAGCTCTGCACACAGTTCCAGGAGGATTGCCCTCGGGAACCTAAAGCAGCTGATGAGCCAGTTGTTATCATGTGCCAGTGCCATCTGTCCCTGAACACGCGCTCTCTTCATATTGCGCCATTTACAAATCTTCTAATACTGCTAAAGCAGCCGTTGTTGTTAACAGTATTTTCGGCACCACTTTGCGCATGCTTTTATATCCACTCATCTAATTGCAGACACGTGGGTGTGTTAACTGTTCATCAGTGTTAATTGTTCATGTTTCTCTGATGTGCACATCACTCTGAGGACTAATTGTTTTCACATTTATTTATTATAACAGTTTCCCAGCATCACCTCTAAGTGTCGCCAAAGGATCAACAGCTGTAGAAACGTGCGTACGCCAGCCATGAAGTTGGCGTGAGGCACCGCACATTTCCACGGTCATTTCACTCTTGATACATCTGAACTTTGCTGTGGAAAAGGACGTACGCCACGTTTTTGTGCGTACACACCCTTTGTACATGAGGCCCCAGGACTTTGCCTGTTCAAAGACTCCTGTTGAAGATCCACTGAAGGAGCTCCGCTAGCTGGGCTGCACAGTCTTTCGGGCCTGCAGCCTTCCCTTTACGCTGTCTACTGAACTCTGCCCTCACCTCGTCTGCTGTAAACAACAGTGGTAGTTGGCCGTGGGTGGTAGATGTTGTAGCTGAGGCTGCAGTAGTGGGGAAGGGGCTACTTCCAGGTGACAGTGGAGCAGGAGCAGCAGCAGCAGGTGACACTTTGGAAGGGTGGGGTGGATGCAGGGGTATGGTGAACACTGCCCCCTCCATCAAACCTGTTAAAGAACAGGTTTAAGTTGTTGGCTTTGTCCACATCGCCATCTATAACCTGGCTATTCTGCTTTGAATAGCCTGTGATGTTCCTCATTCCCTTCCACACCTCTCTGATGTTGTTCTGCTACAGCTTACTCTCCACCTTTTTTCTGTAGTCCACCTTTGCCTGTCTCAGTTTCCCCCTCAGCTTATGCTGAACCTCCCTGAGCATTCTTGAATGCCAACTTTTTCTGGGTGAGGAGCTGCTTGATATTATTGTTAACCTGGGGTTTATTACTGGGGAAGCAGCTTACAGTCTTTACGGACATCACAGTGTCCGTACAGAAGTTTATATATTTTGTCTGAATGTCCACCCTCCTGTCCATGTCTATGTCCATGTTGTTGTCCTGTGGCTCCACTCGTACAGTCCAGTCTGTACATTTAAAACAATCCCTAAAGGAGACTCATTGGTCTCCGGGGACCACTTCCTGACTGAGTGGGTGGTAATAGACAACTTTAACACACCGGGTTTGTATGTGGGCTGGAGAGAGACCAGATTATGATCTGATGGTAGTAGGGCAGAGGCACTCTTGGCGTCCTTGGCATTTCCATAAAACAAATCCAGTGTCTTATTTTCCTTTGTGGGACAGTTCACATACTTAACAAACCCAGTCAGATGGGAGGAGAGAGTAGTGTTGTTAAAATCCCCCATTATTGCAATGAAATGCTTTAGGGTGCTGGGTCTGAATTCTAGCAACAGTTTTATGGATGATGTCACACACCACTGCCATTGCTGGCCGCGGTGGAATGTAAACAATAATGGCAAACAATGTGTGAAAACTCCAGTGGTACATAATACGGTCTAAGACCGACTGCAAACAGATCAATATCCTGACAGCAGATCTTGTCCTTCACCGTGACATGTCCAGGATGACTTCGTGTCCCTGTCCGCTTGCACAGTAAAGAGGTCAAGTAGGTTCACACAGGAGTCAGGCACGTTATCATTTAGCCACATCGCCGTGAAGCACATGAGACTACACTCCTGTATAGTTATTGGCTCCTCACCTGTGCCAGCTGCTCGTCACACTTGTTGAGGAGTGAGTTGACATTCCCAATAAGGAGCGACGGCAGGAAAGGCTTGTATCTCCACCTCCTAGCCTTTAGCTTAGCTACTGCTCTGCGGTCTCTGAGTGGCTTCCTCAGCTCAGTCAGTATCGGGTGTCTAACTCCAGAGCAAGAGGATCGTCCCTCGTGTACACAACTCTACACATCACGTTGGAAAGATTAATAATCATTTAAAAAAGAAAAAAAACCACACTCAAATATGACTCAAAATCAGGATCTACTCAGGCTTGCTACCACTCTGACCGATGCATCTTTAAAAAAAAAAAAAAAAAAGACTCTCGCTTCACAGACTCTCTTTGCCAGATTGTTCTTGTTGATTGTTGGCAGAAACCACTCTGCCTTCTGTCCCGGACTAAGAGCTCTGCTTCCACCTTCCTGGTTCCTGTTTGTCTGTTCTCCATGGCTGTTTGCAGAGATCATCACCCAGCTCTCCATAGTGAATTTACCGGTTCATCCATCTGTGGACTTTGCTGTGGATTGCTTCGCCGTGTGGCTGCACATTCCGCCTTAGTGTGTGCACCGCAGATTCCACTTATCATCGCTGCTGACAAGCTCTTCTCTGTCTACAGTTGGCTTTGCACTGGTGTGGCAGTTTCTCCTGTGAGCAACTCCTGGTTTTTGAATTCCTGCTCGTCTGACATCAACTTCTGCCTGCTCTCTCACAGTACCATTGGACACGATCAAAATGTTTGCTTTGTGTGTGTGTCCGCTGGACGCCGACTACTCATCTGGTTTCGGCTTCAGTATTCCATGCCAAGAGCTTTGGACTGATTCAATTTCCTTGAAAGCTCTGAACCTGAACATTGACTTTCTCAGTTGCTTCATCAGTTTGCTCTCTCTGTACTTATCTAAGCAGTGCATTAAAGCTCATTATCAACTGTTTCACCTGTCTACAGCTCTACTTTTGGGTCCAACACTCACCTGTTACAGTATCCTACATATTTGTGGATTCAGGTGTATTTCATGAACCTTAAAATACAAGGTTATTGTCTACCAGTGGTCCCCAGTGACCTCCATGCCACCCCACTCATTTACCAGAAAACGGTGGCGCATCAAGCTTTTGAGAGCCAGGGATGAGAGCAGGCGGGTGAGTGGACAGGCATTAGATCTGTGCAGTTCCCGAACAAAAACACCTAACGTCCAAAACACAAGTTTCACTCTCAGTGATTTCTGTGACATGACACCACTGTTTCAACTCAGCATGCAGCATGTGAATGCATGGCACATGTAAATATACAATTCTTAAATACAATAATTTTATATAACAATAAATGTAATTAATTTAATATTTATATTCATATAAATATATAAACCACTGACAGGTGAAGTGAATACCATTGATCATCTCATTACAATGCAATTTTCTTCTGGGAGTGTGACATGGTGCATTGTCCTTGTCATGTATCAGTTCAGAAAAGGATCTAAATGCAGAGCGGTAGGCAGGTGGATTCCTTTACATGTGTCCTGAGAGACTGGTAGAGGCTCAGAGGACCCCCCCAGGGCCAAGCCGGTTAACTAGAATGGGTTAATGGCTGGAATTAGCTCAGGATGGGAAGGTTGTAGGCTGAGAATTGACTTAGCTGGTCTCAAGGAAATGGTTGAGCCTCTCACAGACGACATTCAGGTGGGGAACAAAGTGATCCACCCAAAACTTCTCCTTGAAATATTGTTGCTGTGCAGAGATTTCTTCTAGGAGCAGAGCATGCTGAAGTGGGTGAGAGTTTTTCTACAGTCTGCTCAAACTCATTAACCTTCTTGGAAAAAAGGCGTAGCTCTGCTGGGTCCATGTTTGGTCAGTTTGTTCCATCATGTATCAGTTCAGAAGAGGACCCAAATGCAGAGCAGTAGGCAGGTGGATTTTGAACAAAAGGCAAGCTTTAACAAAGCCGATAAAAAACATTCAAAGCAGGCAGGTAAAAATCCAAAAGAAAGAAGAACCAAAACTAAACAGAAAACCAAAGAAAACCAACCGGGATAACACGATGAACACAGGAATGAACTCAGGGAAGAAGTCCAAAGGCAGGCAGGAAACTGAGCAGGGAACAACACCATGACTATGGGGATGAGCACACAAGACACAGCTGAAGTAAGTAGACACAGGCAAAAGGAGGGAAATGGGGATTGGCTGACAACTTGGGTGTGGTGGGGAACACTAGGGTGGAGCAAACGAGACTAATACAGAACAGGTGTGAAGGGAAGACTCTGGAAACATTGAAGGACTAACTGGTGGACTGATGGAAGACAGGTGTGTTTTCCCACCTGCTTTCTATCACACCTGTCTTCCATCAGTCTTGTTAGCCTACTGCTCTGTGTTTGGGTCGTCTTCTGAATGGCGGTCACATGACGGTCCCGCTGGGTGGCCACTGCCACTGGGGAGTGCCGTTGGCATGATGGAGGGTCCTTGGTCTGTAACAGTGTTTGAGTGGCATCCACATGAATGTCAGGACTCAGAACATTCAGCAGAATGTTCGCAGAACATTGGATTTTAACGAGATTATCAATATTACAACATTACTCCATAAATACAGCCAGCAAAGAGAAAGGCAAAAAGGCAGACATTCTCTCTTTTGTGACTTTCACTGGGATAAAGTGACACTTGCATTTAAATAAAGGAAAGTTGAATTTAAAAATGTCATATTATGTTGAAAAAGTTTACTTTGTCCAAGAATAGGAAATCTCTCCCAAACAAACAACTGAGCATCTGCAAAAGAATCCTAACTCAAGGTGAACTTCAAGGTATGATATCCAGGAACTGTCAGCAACTGTCTGTAAACCCACTTGCCAGCCAACTCAATTGCCAGAATAAATGTTGCAATTGTACATTTCTTAAACCACAGATACGTAACATTTGTTCATTATTGTGTAGTGGATGCGTTCAAATTTTATGTTTCTTTACATTTCAACAACTTGGTTACCATGGTTAGGTTTACGCACACAAAACCACTACGTTATGGTTACGAAGATATGTTTTGGCTTATAATACCTGGTTTCGGTGGCACTATGGCAATAAAAGCAGCTATATCTTGGGGGAAAAAAAAACACTTTTTGTGGCACAATCCTCTGGTGATAACACAGCGACAGGTGGCTAAAAATCCACCACCATTTGGTGGCTAAAAAGCAGCTGGAAATGCAGAGCTAAAAACAACCACATTTGTTGTTTGTGGATCTTGAACAGTGGTCTGCAGCTTGGCAGGCATCTTACCAAGGTATCACGCCATACACCAGGCATATTCAATTAGCGGCCCGCAGGCCACAGGCGGCCCAAAAGCAACCTCTGAGACCCGGTATTAAACGGCCAAAGGCAAATTTAATCAAGACCATAATAATAATAACCTCCAACATTATCTGTTCTTATTGTTACTTTTTAAAGTTTTGGTTTCATGTATCATCATGCTGCAACCTCTCTCCTGCTCTCTGCATATCAGGGCTGACCTCCTCCTCACACACACACACACACACACACACACACACACACACACACACACACACACACAAACACACAGAGACACAGAGAGACTCACAAACACGACGGAGTGAAGTCAGACAACAGCTGTGAGGCTGCAGTGCAAATGAAGGCAATATAACTCCAAGATTACTCTAGTTGACAACTACGCTTGTTACTGTGAGTAAGTGGAATAAAACCTCTGACAGTAAAAAGCCAATACTTTATCAATACATGTGTTCAGCATGTAGAAAGCCATATTTCAATCTGCTCTGTCCACAGTCTCTCATTCACCACTATTATGGTTTACGATTATGGTCTACACAAGCACATCGTGCTAGTGGGGCTAACTAAAATAAAAGCTGTCTGTATGTAGTCTAACACTTAATCTGAAAATGTACCTGACACAGCCGACCTGCAGACAGTGAGTCTCCTCAGTAGAGGGGGGGCAGAGAGCAGGATAAATGACTGATACTGATGTCTGTTCTTCATGCTTAGATTATGTTACTTTTTTCATTCAGAATTGTGTCAGGAAGAATATTTATTTCATTGACATGTTAGGTTTGTTTCCAGTGAGATATTATTGAGTTTATATAGTGACTTTGTTGTTGTAATTTAATACAGGAGTACATCAAGAAGATGGCCCCAAAGGATGAGCTGCTAAGTGATTGCCTCAGACAACAGAAACCTGATGAGAGCAAAGAGGTGGAGGAGCAAACAACATGGAGGGACAAGCCCCTACCTACATGGTGCATTCCACCGTCAGCTAGAGGAAGTGGCTGATATCAAGAAGACCTACCAGTGGCTGGAGAATGCTGGATTGACAGACAGCATGGAGGTACTAATCATTGCAGCACAAGAACAGGCCCTAAGCACAAGGGCCATAGAGGTCAGGGTTTACCACAGCAGATCAGACCAAAGGTGCAGGCTGTGCAAAGATGCCCCTGAGACAGTCAAGCAGGATCAGCATACGAAGAGGCACAACCAAGTGGCTGGGATAGTGTACAGAAACATCTGTACCCAGTATGGGCTCGAAGTACCCAAATCCCAATGGGACACACCACCAAAGGTGGTTGAGAACAACATCCTGTGGGACTTCAGCTTCCAGACTGACAAACAGCTGCTAGTACAAGTAATGACGGATCTTTACGGCAGTACCAAAGAATCTCTGTTTCAAAAGGGCTACTGTTGCTTCGAAAGAGAATGGGACAGTCCTGACATCATCCCCCATGACCCCACCCACCAGCTCCTCATCCCTCACCTTAGCAGGGGCCTGGGCCTTCTCACGTCTGCCTGCCTCAGAGCTTTAACGCCTCACTCAAGATATACTTTGTACCAGCCTACTTCAAGACCTCCGCCATCATCATTGTCCCCAATAAAACAAGAACCAGAGGACTTAATGACTCGCCGTCCTTCACATGCCTTACTCCACCTGCATGTGGATAACAGACTTGATGTCTTTGTTACCACCATTGGCAGTGTTAGTAAGGCTAGTGGTGCTGACTTAAATGCTAAAGGGGGTTTGTGGCTAAAATTGAAGGTGCTTACCCAGTGGGGCTACCTGGAAGGAGACCAGTGGGTGGCCACCATGTTTCTGCAGCAACGTTACCAGCAGTAATCGCAAATGAGCGGGATGCAAGCTAGCCTTCACCCAACCTGGCTGATGCGCAACGGAGAGCAGCCAAGGCTAATGTTAGCTAAGCAGTAACGGTGGCCAGTTCAAATCCTGCTTGACTGCTTGACTGCTTGGAGCTCCAACTATGTGGCACCTCAGGAGACCTGCCTGTTAAACTCCTCATATTTGCAGACCACACAACAGTCCATGGCCTCATCGTCTGATAAGTCTACATATAGCTGGCCTTCTGCTGTGGTCAGAACAACCAGTAGCTGAAGTCTCTTGAAACTATAAAGATGAGGGCAGACTTCAAGAGGAGCCCCACAACACAGCTGCCCATCACCCCTCTGAACAGCACTGTGTCTGCTGTGGAATCCTTCAGGTTTCTATGATCCACAATCTCCCAGGACATAAACTGGGCATCCAACATCAACGCCATCCTCAAAAAAGCCCAGGAAAGGATGAACTTCCTCAAGAAGCTCGGGTAGTTCAGCCTGCCTCACAAGCTTCTAATACAATCCTACATTGCAGTAACGCAGTCCTCTCTCTGCACATCCATCACTGTGGTTTGGATCAGCCACCAAACAGGGCAGGAACAGTCTACAATGGAATGCCAAAACTACAGTACCAATCACTGGTGTCAGCCTGCCCTTGTTCCAGGACTTACACACCTCCAGAGTCAGTTAACATAGTAACGTACCGGACATTTGTATCGTTTCATGTGTTTACAATGCATAATTTTGAGTTACTAATAATCATTACATAGGGAGGAGCGGGGAACCTCCTACTGTAGCGAAATTGATTTAGTTCAGATAATTTAGTTCAAAATAATCCTGTACGTGTGTGCATGCATGTATGTGTACTGACCATGGAGTCGTCGTCAGCGATGAAGACGGTACAAGCCCGGGCCTGCATGAAGGACAGGATGGTTCCTGCGATCTTCCTCAGTAAAACCTCCAGACTCTGCTGCTCCTCAAAGATTAGACTGGCCAGGTCCAGCAATACCTGCACACACACACACACACACACGCACAAACACAGAAGAATACATCATGTTCTGAGCTGTGTCTATGCCCACACACACACACACACACACCCTCAGAGACACATATTCACACCCACCTGATTACGTCTGTTTTCTAGCTGCGATGTCTCATACAGCTGAGCATTGTGTAGGACAATGCCTGAAAAGGCCAAATAGGCTGAGAAGTCCTGTTGGAGAGGAGCAGAACAGCATATGAGCACCACAGGTAAAGAACCGTCAGGAAGGAATTACAGAAAACACGACTGGACTGTTTCGTGGGGGAAAAAAAGCTACATCAGTGAAGAAAAAGAAGGAGAAAGGGAAATAAAAGATGATATAAGGAAGGACACATACAGGTGAAGAAAGATGGAGTGAGGTTAAGGACAGTTTTTCATTCAGTGTATCTAAAAGACACATATTTTGACACAGGTCAGGACAGCTACGTTATGCCTCTGTTAACAGTCTGCCCAACACCTTAGCTGACAGCAAAATATCTTGCAACAACAATTTTCTGAATTTAGACACATAATAAATGTGGTTATTATGGGTGAACCAGTGAACTTTACTAACATTTTCATCCTGTTCAGTGAAGGCACCATCCTCCCCATTTTTGTTGATAGCCTGAGCCACTCCAACTACCTGTAATGGACAGGATGAAGAAAACATAACAAAAATTGCTCAAAATGAGAATTAGTTCCCATACACACCCCAGGGTTGTATGCCTCCATGCACCAGTTTCTCTTTAAAGTTTATATCCATGTCTGTGAAAATATGGATGCTTCACACACATTTTCCACCCGGCAACTCAAAAGATCTATACAATCAGCACAGTTTCAAGATGGACACCCAAGATTAGTCATCAGTTAAGTATCTGACCAAATACTTCTGCTTCTGTTCCTCAGCTATGACACTGAATAATGTCCAGAAAAGTGTTTTATGCAGAACAATATGATGTCACATTGAAGTTGAACTTTGATCTTTTGGATAAAATTTTTTATACATTTTTGAGTTATGGCCAAAACCAGGTGAGGTCACACTGACCTTGACCTTTGACCACTGAAATCCAATTAGCTCATTGTTGAGTCCAAGTCAACATTTGTGCCAAATTTGAGGAAATTCCCTTGAGGCATTCTTGGAATATTGTATTTACAAGAATGGGATGAACAGACAATCCGAAAATATAATGCCTCTGGCCACAGCTATCGCTGGTGTGGAGGCATAAAAAGGACTTGGTGCATAGCTTGTGTTGACTTGTATTCTGAAAACCAGTGTTGCAGAAAATACACTCAACTTAAAGTTACTCTGGCTTTTTTTGTGGTTTACATTGGCAAGTAGAGCTCTGTGAATTGTCAATGTTATGTCTTGATTTGCACAAGATTATTGATACGGTTTCTAATCAACAATCTCAAGGCTACCAGAAATCCCATTAACATCGAACATGGCTGTAAACAAGGCCTGTGTTGCTAAAGCTGTTTATTGGAAAAGGATGCAAATGTGAAATGAATTTAAAAACTCAATTTGTCCAGAGAGACTCTACAAATTCTAAAATATGGATGCTTCATACACATCTTTAACCCAGCAGCACAGAAGATCTAAACAATCAGCCCAGTTTTAAGATTAGTCACTAGTTCAGTATCTGACCGAATATTTCCCCTTCTGTTCCTGAGACATGGTGTTAAGTAATGGCCAGAAAAGTTTTTTCTGGCCAAAGTTTTTGCAGAACATTATAATGTCACAGTGAAGCTGACCTATTACCTATTAGATATAAAATGTTGTCACTTCATCATTTTATTCTATCATACATTTGTGTGAAATTCAAAACAAATTCTTGTGTCATGGCAAAAAACATGTTTTGTGAGGTCACACTGACCTTTGACTACCAAATTCTAATCAGTTTATCCTTGAGACCAAAAGGGCATTTGTGCCAAATTTTTGAAAAAAAAATCCCCCAAGGCCTTTTTTGAGACATCCCATGACATGAGAATGAGACAGACGAGGTCACCACCAAAATCTTCAGCTTTCTTGAGATATCGCATTCAAGGCACGGAAGCATGAAAAATATAAATCGGATCTAGTTTGAGCAAAAAAAAATATATATATATGTATGTATATATATATATATATATATATATATATATACACATATATGTATATATATACATATATATAATGTATTTATATATACATATTAACTCAATGTCTACTCACTAGCTTTTTTCAGACCTTTCAAATGCATCTTATGGTCTTTCTCAGTGGACCAAGTTTTCCCAGTTTTCATGGAGATGGCACAGTTGTCACTACGTGACTTTCAATTCTTACCAACATACATGAAGACAATTGAGCCATCTCTATTACAACCAAGGGAATTCTATTTGCAAAAGATAGCCATTAGATGAGATTGAAAGGTCTGAAAAAAAGCTGGTAAGTGGGCATTGAGTTACTTTTACTGGCTTCACACATTAGCCTTCCCTTGCCTGTTAAAATCATATTGAGCTTGAAGAACAAAAAGCCACTGGTGTCCCTTGAAATAAATCACTATCCTACTGGTTTATGGTTAACTTCTGTAATATCAGACCTACTGTAACTGGTTAAAAATGCTGTACTGTATGCAGTATGTAGTCTACTGCTCCACTGTGTATTGTCTTACCTCGTCTCTGTGGTTCTTGATAGGAAGGCAAAGAATACTCTGGGTTTTGTAACCTGTGATCTGGTCCACCTCAGCATTGAATCTGGGGTCCTGGGGAGGCAAAGCAGAATTCAGTCCCATCTTTAAAGTAATGCAAATTGTGTCCAGTAGGGTCAGATCTACATTTTGATATCTGGTTTTAATAATCATATTGTGTCTGGTCAATGCCTGTATCACCACTTACATTGTTACTACATACTTGCTGAAATGCTTAATAATTCTAATTAACCATCTGCTGCCTGTTGACTTGTGAAGCTTGGGATTTTTCCACATGTTGAAGGAATGTGCAGTGAGAGATACTTGGGTTTTTGAAGAGTTTTGAGTGTGATGTCTGTCTTGAGCCTTTCCAGAACCAAAATCATATAAGCACAAGGGCCAAAAATAGATTAAAAAGTGTTCTGGTCTGCTAAAGCGTAAACTAGAATCGTCAGCCAGACATGCTAACAGTTGCAGTGATGCAATGATTGAATGATAGCAAACTCTGCTATCAGGGTGTGAATGTTAGCTGGTCTGTCCTGCTCCTCTTTGGATTTAGAATAATGTCCAGCTACCCAAAGCTAACTTACTTGTTCTTAACACAAAAGTCCTCATCCCAAAACGGATGGAAAGGCCAGGAGCCTGCCTTCATCATGGCAGCTGCCAGTCAGTTTTTTTTTATATGCAGAATAGGTAAATTAGGAAATAATATGTGGTTTATGGATACCTTTGGATGCTATAGTATGGTTGGACTATATATTTTGCTGGATTAAGATCATCAGGACTACTGGCAGTGTGTGAGAGATGAACTGATAGTTGCTAGTTGCTGATAGTCTGTTCTTTTAATAATTAAAAAACACCTCAGGAGGGCCTGCAGACGAACTGTCATATTTCTGATTGTTTTAAACCTTTGTATCAATCTCTCCTTATAAAGCAAGTGACCTGAAAACATGGAGTATTTTAAAATCAACTCATGTAGCTAATGTTAGCTTAATTAGCTAGTTCTCTAGATCTGATTAAATCTATCAGCAACAGCTGTCATTTCAGCCAACAAATTGGATGGAATGGAACCAATTTTCCTCTGAAAATTGGTTAAAAAATTACTAAGAATTGTGAAGGGTAAATTTGTCACTAACTATAACTAGCATGTTATCCAAGAACAGGCATAGCAACAGTAAATTAGGGCGGGATTTAAAGAATAGTCAATTGAGGCCCTGTCTATACATATCCAGATGTTTTTATAAACAGATAATTTTCCCCTCCATATATAAATAAAAAAATAAATCCATCCACACCACCTCATTTTACAAAATATCTCTGTCTACACAAGAACGCTAAAACTACTCAACGACTCAAAACACTCGCTGGGCCAGTAGGTGGCCATTGCCAATTATTTGTCAAATACCATAGAAGAAAATTCTGAGCATGTGCAGCAAGCTTATTTACATTTGGCAGTATTAACAAATCAACTTGCAAAACAATGGAAACTGTAGCAGATTATTTATTTATTCAAATCTTATATTGTACACATTGTATTTGTTACCATGGTGAAGTCAAACAAAGCCCAAGAAAATGTTGATTGGGAGTTTTGTTACAAAAAACATGTGGACATATTGGTGGCGTTTCAGGAGCAGTACCCTGATAAGGGAGACTCAGAAAAGGTAGGGAAAGAATTTCCACATTCAAAAAAACATGGTGAACAGAGCAATACTGTCAACTAAGCTCAAGACCATCTGGGCGAAGTACTGTGGGGCAGTCAACACTGGATGCCAAAGTGGACATGGCAGAGTGGTGACAATGAACTTCAAGCTCTGCAAGCAGGTTTGGGATGGCTTGCCTGTGACGAGATTGATATCTGCTGGCATTGAGTCCTCCCCTGCCAGTCTGGATCCAGCTTCAGATTCAGAGGTCTGTCTACCAACAGTACCAGTGTCAAGTGATTGTTTCGGTAAAAGGCAGCCTTGTAACAACTCTGGTAAAAAAGATAGACACACAGGAGGCAGAGCAGGGTTATAAAGAGCTTGGTCTTTACTTCAGACCAAAAACGTAAAACACTAACAATGAGTTTAAAAAAAAAAACACTCACAAAACAGACGGGGAGAAGGTAAACTCCTTAAATCCAGAACAGTTTCAAAAGTCCAGAGAGGTTGGAAGAGGGGACCAGTGGACTACTTCTTACAGTTTGACTCATGGCTCTGGGAAGATGTAACTGCACAGCCACAGTATTAATGATTTTGGAGAATGGGAAGGGTCCAAAAAACCTGGGTGCCAGCTTACGACTTTCCACACCGAGAGGCCCGAATAAGACCTGCCCAAGCCCTTTTCCAGGTAAGGTGACAATGACGAACAAGGGCCTGAGCAGATGGTACAGCAACCTCACCCTCTTGGTCCGGAAACAGTGGTGGTTGACACCCATAAACACAATGAAAGGGAAACAGACCAGTGGCAGAAACGGGAAGTGAGTTGTTTGCATATTCAATCAATACCAATTGTTGACTCCACAGAGATGGATTCTGGGAGACTAGACATCTTAGACCCGTCTCCAGTTCCTGATTGTAATGTTTTGTCTGACTGTTGGACTGGGGATGAAAGTGCAGAGGAGAGGCTGGCTGTGGCACCAATCAGTTGGCAGAAATCCTTCCAGAAACAGGACACAAAATGATGCCAACTATATGAAACGACATCCTGTGGCAGACCATGCCAAAAGAGACAGACAAAAAAATATGAGACAACATGGCTTCTGCTTCGCCTTGGCAGAGGGGAGTTTGGCCAAAGGAACAAAGTGTGCCATCTTGGAGAAGCGATCTATTATGGTGAGTATAACAGCGTTACCTTCAGGGGGGTCAAACCAGTGTTTGTCACTGGTTTGACAGGACACACATATCTATGGACTTTGTGTCCATAGATATGTGGGACCAGATCGGGGAGATCGATGGCGCAGTCATATGGTCTGTGAGGCGGCAGAGAAGTAGCACGGGCCTTCTTGAAAGTCTCCTTCAAATCCATGTAAGCAGAGGGGGCACCAGACAGATCAGGGAACTCTGAGGAGGAGTCAACAGGCTTGGGGAGATCAGTGGGAGGAGCAGACAGGAGATAAGATGAGTGATACCGGTTACTCCAGCCCAGGATAGTGCCAGTAGATCAGTCTAAATGCAGGTTGTGCTTAGTTAGCCATGGATAACCATGAATGAGAGGAAGTTCAGGAGAGTCAATAATGTAGAAAGAAATAGTCTCAGAATGGTTACCTAACATGAGGAGGATGAGGTCTGGAGTCCGGAGAGACACATGACATAGGAGACAACCATCTAAGTAAGGCGTGGGCCACTAGAGAAGAAGGGAGAGACTCAAGTTGCAGCTGGAGCTGGCGAGCGAGGCTTTAATCCATGAAGCTTTCATCGGCTCTGGAGTCCACGAAAGCAGCCAATTCCAAAGAAACCGAAGAGGCAATATTGGCCTGGGTGATTGCACGGGAGGGTCTTGTAGAAGTAGCTCTGCTCACCCTCCATTCACTGATGAACATGGCATTTTACCGGACATGCTGCCAGGAAATGTCCTTGGAGACCGCAGTAGATGCATCTTCCCTCCCTAAGGTGGCGCTGTCGCTCTTCAGGGGACAGACGAGCGTGGCCCACCTGCATAGCTTCCTCCTTTACCCCAGAAGATGCAACAATTTCCTTGCTGGAGCTCCCAATAGAACTGAAATGATGTTTGGTTGGAGACCAGGAATTAGACTGCCCCAAGTGGACTGGAGTTCTCCTCTCAGCATGATTCTTCTCTGTCTGTCTTTCTTTCTTTCTTTCTTTCTTTCAAAAAGGTGATTATCAATTCTGATAGCAAGTGTAACCAGTGCATTAAAGTCTGTGGGTAAGTTTAATGGAGCAAGGTGATCTTTAATATCGTCAGAAAGACTGTGCAGGAATTTAATAGACAGGGACTTAGTGTTCCATTCACTGTCAGTAGCCAGAGTCCAAAAACGAATGGCATGGTCTGCCACACAGCTGTCTCCCCGTTTAAGAGCCAACAAACCCCGGGCTGCCTCACGACCAGGAGTACAATGTCCAAAAACTCTTCTTAAAGCATCTGAAAAAGCCTTCTCGGATTGGCAAACTGGAGACTGTCTGTCCTTCTCAGCTGTAGCCCACTCCCGTGCCCTTCCAGTGAGGTTGGTGATCATAAAGGCAACACAGGAATGTTCAGTGAGAAATGATGACAGCTGGAGGCCAAAAGTCAGGGAGCAGAGAGTCAGAAAGGAGCGGCAGGTCTCAGGATCCCCATCATACCTTTCAATGGGTGGTGCATGTGGTTCATGGCAAAGGGCAGGCTGGAGATCAGGCATTGCTGCAGGGGCAAGAGGGGTTAAGGCAGCCAATGCCAGAACTTGGCTGTTGAGGAGCGCCAAAAACTGCTGAGTCTGGGCTGTGAGTGCATGCAACTGCTCCTTCATGGTATTCTGGAAGGCATCTTGAAGCTCTTGGACACCTCGGACTAACTTGTTCAACGCCTGTTCATGGTCTTGCAGCCACTGCTCTTGAGAATGAAGTGCAACACGGAGAGCATCAATCTTTGCTGAGTCTGACATGGCCAGATTGTACTGTAACAACTCTGGTGAAAACTCAGACTCACACGCAAAGACACACAGGAAGCAGAATGGGGTTCAAAAAAAGCTTGGTCTTTACTTAAAACCAAAAACGTAAAACACTAACAATGAGTTTTTAAAAAATAAACCTCACAAAACAGAGTAGGCAAAATCCTTACAGAATAAAACACAGTAATAGCTAGACAGCAATGACACGAGAGAACAAAGACAATCTGGCAGAGACATGAGGATCTGGAGGGTATGTATACACAGGGATGGCTAAGAGGGGGCAGGTGAGTAAGAGGCAGCAGGTGTGGTTGATGAAAGGCAGGAAAACACAGGAAACTGCAATTACACAAGAGGTCAGTACTTCAAAATAAAACAGGAAAAAAACAAACAAAATCCAGAATGTTACAAGCCTAATTGGACCAAGGTGGACTGTTATGGCTTGACAGACCTGTCTCACAATGTTTGAGACAGTCTGCAAGCCAAGGCATTAGCTGTCTTCCACAGTCTCCCCTTGTCGCTAAAGTAGTAAAAAGATCTCATTACCGTTGATTTTCCTTCAATGTAAAGATAGAGGACCTCACTCAAAGATACAAGTTTTGTTCTGGACATGCAAAAGTTTTATTTCCACTCCTCACTGACGAAAATCTTCTTCTCAAAATTGTCCCACCATCTGCTGGTTTGGCTGGGCCTGATCAAAAAATCGTTGTTTCTGGCGGACTTTAAACTGCTGACATTGTGGTGGATCAAATTACAATGTGCAAAGCAAATCTGTGTATCATTCATTCATTCGTTTTTCAAAATAAAACCAAATATGAAAAAACTAAATAATGACTTGTTTTTTCAATATTTGTTTCCAGAACCAAAATGAAAAAATAGATAACGACTCGTTTTCCGATTCTCTGTTTAAATGGAAAATGGAAAAAACGGATAACGGGCTGGGATTCGGGCCTTTCATACACTTTCAATATTTTCATCTCTCACACATTGTGTGACCCGGAAGCCAAGTTTTTTTGTTTTTTTTAATAATTATTATCATTATTATTATCATTATTATTATTATTATCATTATTATTATCATTATTATTATTATGATTATTATTGAAGAAATATACAAAGATATCGCACAAAATATCGGGACAAAATCGTTACATCAGTGAATAAAGGCAAAAAATAAATAAATAAAGGAGGCTTGAGGTACTTGTATAGGAACTTATATAAGAGATCTGCAGAGGGAGGTGTCGGTAGCGTAGTGGATAGTGCTGGCGCCCCGTGTGTAGAGGCGATGCCTCGCTGCAGCAGTCGCAGGTTCAACCCCGGCTTGCAACCCTTTGCTGCAAGTCAACCCCCACTCTCTCTCTCTCACCCCATTTCACTCTGTCCTGTTGATTAAAGGCAAAAAGCCCAAAAAATAATCTTTAAAAAAAAAAAAGAGATCTGCGGAGGAACTTTTGGACTTTGCAGAGGAGCGCTCCATTCTCAACTGCTTGTGGCCTAGTTATGACTTTATCCCTATCTTTATTCAAGAGAGTGGTATATCAGTTTGAGAGCATTATTTATTGATTTCACGTTCAGATTTTGTAATATTGTCCCTCAAACCCTGCCCTCGCACTCAAATAGCCTCTGCTTGCGCTTAGATCTACTCTGTTTCTGCTCAAACTGTGTGCTCACACTCAGATACCATGTTACTCACGCTCAGATACCATGTTGCTCGCACAGATTTCCTGCTCGAGCTTCGGCTTTTCTCCTCGCGTATATGTGTATGTGTATATATGTATGTGTATGTGTGTCTAAAACCATGGGGGAGGAACACTAGACTGATTTCAGAATAAAACTCTACACAAAACAGGTCTAATATTCTCGTGTTTAGAAGTAGGCCTACACCTATTGATATTTCAGTAAGATGCCTTTTCTGATCTGCTGTTGATGTTGATATTGTTTGCTTTTGCAGTAAGTGGACTAAAACCTAGGCCTACACTCTGTATTAGGGCTGCAGAATTAATTGAATATTAATCATGATCACGATGTTGGATACCTACAATAAAATGAACATGATCAACTGGGATATTGACATTTAAAATATGTGCTCCGCCTCCACTCATAGAAAGCTCTGCTGCAAATCAAATCAAGAACTACTTAAACTAACAGCCAGCAATGGCGGTTCTAGGCCAGTTTCAATGGGGGGGCCAAGCTAGGGCCAGTCCTTTTGATACAGGGGCACATACAAGTATGGTCAAATATCTAAGTCTGAACAATAAGATATATATGTGTGCAGGGGGGTCCGGGGGCATGCTCCCCTGGGAGAAAATTTTGTATTTGATTTAAAGGCATCAATCTGGTGAATTCTGAGAGCCAACTTATGATGGCAGAATATGCCTAGATTTCAACATCTTTGTGCTTTTTATGTGTGAAAAATGTTCTATTTTTACTGATAAAAACACTAGTGGTATGTTATGGGGTTACACTTAAAATACGGCTAAGGATTAGTGGTTAAACATTTCAGTAATCAAAAGAAAAATGACTGATGTACTGATCTGCCTCTGGAGGGCTATTTTAATATTTAAAATCATGTGCAGACAAAATATTCTTTTAAAACTCTCACACTCACAAGTACAGTTACAGATACGCAAAACAATACAAAATATGCAAAACGAAAGGAAAACAAAAGGTGAGATTCAAATAAATTACACACAAACAGGCACAAATTACTGCTTTCCTCCCTCCCCCTCGATTTGCAAGTACAGCACCCTAAATCAGAGCATTTCAAAAGCCCTCTGGTAATTGAATGCCTCTGGGACAGTCTCATTTATGGCAACCCACTGGATCCGTGGCGTGCGCGATCCGGCCGAGGCGCGGGTGCCGGAGCTAATCGCGGCCATTCAAGTAGCTGCTCCACCAGCCACAGCCTAGAAGCGGCTCGGCTCGGCGCTCCGCTCCGCTAAAATTACACGGCGCGTCAATTGCACAGACCAAATGAGTCAAACAGGAAGTCAGGTGCAGAAAAGACGAGAGTATCCGGTCGATTTTCAAAATAAAAGACCCATGAAAACTCCGGATCGTATTTCACATCGCTACATCAACATGATGTGACAAGCATGAGTCAAATGAAAAGGAAAAAGTTTTCAGAGCTTACCTCAATGGTGCTGTATGTTGCCGTGCAGGCTCAGAGTTGTCTTAAATACAGCCACACAATTCTCTACTGATGTTTTCTGGGTGTTTTCAAGAATGCTCACGAAGTGGATGTCACTATTCCTCAATATTCCGCTTAGAAATGCGGTTTGCTCTATCAACTCAAGCTCACATTAGCGCCAGGAGAGCGACGTCTGTGGTGAGGCCGGGGAGGGTGAGGGGGAGGGAGGGGGGAGCCGAAGAATTCTCAGGAGGCACTCCTGCCGGTGCGCTACAGAGTGACGTTCATTTACCGGAGGCATTTTATATCTGGCCAATTTTTGGAGACTGTGGCAGGGCAAATTAGTCAATGTATGGGAAACACTGTATTTAAACACTAGAAAACTCGCGCCCTTTTCCTTCTTGTGTGGTGTATTCTGCATGATCCACTGGGTGCGCCTCTTTAAGTGGTCCGACCAGCAACCTGTTGAGGCGATTTAGGTCCGCGTTCCCTCCGACTCCTCGGCGGAGGGGCCACAGGGGGAGCCGGACTCGGAGTTATGGGGGCACTGGCCGATGCTGGCCCCCGCCTAAAACCGCCATTGACAGCCAGACTCCTCTTCTGAAGAGCCATGAAACTTTGCTTAGTGTTGCAGAGTGTAGAAGTGCAGAAGGGCAAAATGAAAATTAGACTTGCACCGATTACAATTTTTTGGGGGAAAAGTAAGAAAGCATATAGTAATTTCTTGAATAGATAAAGAAGTGAAAATATCTCCTGTGGAAAATTCACACAGGTCTTCACATCTACAGAGTGCAGTGTTACGGACATTCTTATTCTAACAACTAGAAAAAAGGTGCACATTCTTCAGCACGCGGACACGCGCATCTTCGGCACGTAGACACGCGCCTCATCTGTTTCGGGAGGCACAGTGCAGCAGTGAGAGCTCCGCAGTTAAATTTAACACGGACAACTAACAACTTTCTCCTTCTCTCTTTTGATGTGTGTGCGTGAATGATTAAGGTGAGAAGTTGCCCATGTTTCACTTCCTCACATTGCCCAAGCCGTGAGTTGCACATGTGCGTGTGCGCGCTGTTGATGTTAGACGATGTCAATCATGCGCCGCGGCGGGAATTTGACCGGCATTTTAAATTGGCATATTTTAGACTGACCTGCCAGTCGCAGGTCATGGCCGATCACGTGAAAATCGGCCCAATTCCGAGCACTGCCTATTAATCAGTGCAAGTTTAATGAAAATCATCCATCCATTAACCATCATCATTCGTTGTTTGGAAGTAGTTTGAAATCAGAGGAGAACAAATCATGTCCAAAGAGTGAATGAGAATGAGACTGGTCTCTGCACTGCAAAGCAACATCTTTCCAGACTCATATGTAGCAAAGGCAATAGACAATGCTTCAAATATGGATGTTGCTGCAAGAAGCTACATATTCTAAAACATGGATGCTTCACACACATCTTTAACACAGAAGATCCATAAAATAAGCACAGTTTCAAGGTGGATCTTTTTGGATATAAAATGTTTTCACTTTATCATTTTATCCTATTAGACATTTGTGAAATTTTGTCATAATAAGAGTTTGAATTCTTAAGTTATGGCCAAAAGTATGTTTTGTGAGGTCATACTGACGTTGGCCCTTGACCACCAAATTCTAATCAGTTGATCCTTGAGTCCAAATGGACAATTATGCAAAACTAAGGAAATTCTGTATTGCATTCATGAGAATAAGATGGGCACAAGGTCCTAGTGACCTTGACCTTTGACCACCAAAATATGTTCAGTTCATCCTTAAGTCAACGTTGACATTTATGCTGAATTTTAGAAAATTCCCTCAAGGTCTTCTTGAGATATAGTTCAGGAGAATGAGACAAACCAGGTCACAGTGACCTTAACCTCTGACCTATGCCCAACAAAATCTAATCAGTTCATTGTTGATGAACAATGAATAATCTTGATAAACTACAATTGCCGCCCCACAGTTGTATGCCTCTGTATGTTTCTCTTACAGTTTACATCTGTGTCTGTGAAAACACGGATGCTTCACACACATCTTCCCCCAGATGGCACAGATCTATGCAATCAGCACAGTTTCAAGGTGGATACCCAAGATTAGTGTCACCAATTCAGTATCTGACCAAGTGACTCCCCTTTTCCTTTCTGAGTTAGCATGTTGAGTAATGGCCAGAAAAGTGTTTTATGCAAAATATTTTCATGTAACAGAGATGTTGACCTTTGACCTTTTGGATATAAAATGTCAGCACTTCATAATTATATCCTGTTAGACATTTGTGTGAAAGTTTGTCATAATCAGCACAAGAACCCTTGAGTTATGGCCAAAAATGTGTTTTGTGAGTTCACACTGACCTTGACCTTTGATCTTTGACTTCCAAATTCTAATTAGTTTATTCCTCAGTCCAAGTGGACATTTGTCAAATGTGAAGTAATTTCCTTAAGGTGCTCTTGAAATATTGTGCTCACAAGAATGAGACAGACAAGGTCAAAGTGACCTCGACCTTTGACGTATGACCACCTAATTCTAATCAGGTAATCACTGACTCAAAGTAGATGTTTGTGCCAAATTTGAAGAAATTCCCTGAAGATGTTTTTCAGATATCTCGTTCCCGAAAATGAGATGGATGCAGGGTCACAGTGACCTTGACCAGACAGAGATAGACTCTTTTCAAGTCAAGTCAGTTTGTTGGCTGAAATGACAGCTGTCATCTTACGACACCCCCATGCACACCACTTCCACATGCATGCAGAGAAATCCAAAGCTTATTTGATATAAAAGTACTTCTTACACAAGCCACAACAGCCTTTCACTACAGCAAACTTCACTCCAGAGCAAGAACACCATCTGCCCACAAAGTACACAACTATCTTTTAAAATCCAAGAAATATGTGGCAGGGGGACATGAAATCAAAACGAAACTCATTGAATGATAGAGATAAGTCCTGTAGAGTTTTTCCCTCATATGGTATATTGCATTTTGGATACAGCACAGTGCAGGCATCGATAAGTACATCACCACCCCAGCCTGTAAATTGGTTTGGCCCAGGCTTTTGCCTGTCGAGTCCACAGAGGGCTGAACTAATACAAACAAGCAAAGGGGGGTCTGTTTCTTATCGTATGTAATCCTGATCAGACTAATGAGAAGATAAATATCCAGTCAGAAGGCTAGGGAGTCCCTCAGACGACGCAGATGAACTTCCTGGAAGCAGTATCAGGTTCTACAGCAACACACACACACTCTTGCACTAATACAGCCTGTAGCACACACTCAAATAATCTAGAGTATTATTGTACATGTACTAAGTTGGTTAGTGCTCAGCATGATACACACACACTTACTGTATACACATACTAATACTGGATTACACAAAAACACATTTTTTGTGCACCCACAGAGACACACACACACACACACACACACTTATATTTCATTATGCATATTCATATGTGCTTACAGGTTTTGATTGCACATGTTCATGCACAAAGACACACACTCTCAAAACCACACTTGAACCCTCAAGGGCATTAGATGAGAGGGTGCACACACACACACACACACACACACACACACACACACACACACACACACACACACACACACACACACAGCAAACTAATTGGATGCAGGTGGACCGTCCCATCAGCTGCTCTTGTTCTTCATTTGTCATTTTCTCGCTATGTCTCCTCTCACGCATCTCTTTCTCCCTCTCCCACTCATCATCATCATCATCATCATCATCGTCTTGTGGTTGGCAGGCAACCAGATGACAGTACTATCAAAGGAGAGGGTGCACAGCAGGAAATCTCTCTCTCTCTCTCTCTCTCTCTCTCTCTTTCTGCCTGTCTCTCTCTTTCTCCTTCTGTCTCTCTCTCTCTCTCTCTCTCTCTCTCTCTCTCTCTCTCTCTCTCTCTCAAGTTGAAGTTCAAGCTGCTTTATTGGCATGACTGCATTCAAAACAATGTTGCCAAAGCATATTAACACAATATAACACAAATATAACGAGCATAAACAATAACAATACATTTATAATAATTGCAATTAAAAAAAAACAAACATGGAAAGCATGAGTGGCTATGGCAGGGTAAAAGTCATAAAGAAATGCATTTATACGACAGATAAATTATCAATATATAAACAATTATCAATCATCATGTGTGATGTGAAGTTGATGGCAGGTTGTTACATATTTTGCCGCCAGTACACAACATTCCTCCCTCTCTCCCAGTAGGACCGGAAGTTTCTCTAAGTTATTCCAGTGCAAGAACTCTAGGAATATCTTTATTATTTTTGCAAAATACTCTTCTCTAATGCATTTATATTTGTCACATTGAGTTAAGAAGCGCAGCTCAGTCTCTACTGTTCCCTGGTCACAGTGAGAACACAACCTCTTCTCTCTGGGCAGCCAGCTCTGTTTGCGTTGGCCGACTTCTACTGCTAGGTTGTGCTCACTCAGTCTGTATTTAGTCATCGTTTTCCTCATATTCCTATCAGACACTGTGCTCAGGTAGGTTGCCACAGAGTACTGTCTGTTGAGGGCTTTATACGTTTCCATTTTGCTCTGGGATTTTATTAGTTCTGTCCAATATTCTCTGTATTTTTCTTTTTCTTTTGTCATAATTTGGTTGGGTCTAATTTTCGGGGGGCATGTGTCCTGAAGCTGAGGTGGTTGTGATGTAGTGACTTGAGTGGTTGAAGGTTCGGTCAGACTCTGGACAAGCAGGTAGAGGGGACTCCTTTGTGGGTTCAGCTCCTGGCAGCATAGGGCTTTATAGGAAAATGAGAGTGGGTCACTTGTTTTAATGTGGTTCCAGAAATTTAGGGCTCATTTTTTGATATTTAACAGTAGAGGATATTGGATACTAATTCAGCTCTGCATGCAGAGTTTAGAGTTCTTCTCTGCACCTGGAGGAGACTTCTGCAGAACTCTGCATGCAGGATTTCAATTGGATGTTTGTCCCATTTTGTCCAATCTTGCTAAGTTTGTGCACCCCACACCTCGCTGCCATACAATGCAATCGGTTCGATGATTGATTTGAATATTTTGAGCCATGTTTTTATTGGTAGTTCAGTGTTTATTGATCTCTTGATGGCATAGTAAGCCCTTTTTGCTTTGTCTTTTAGATCATTCACAGCCATGTTAAAATTCCCTGTGTTTGAAATGTTTAGTCCTAAATATGTATGTATGGTTTGTTTGTTCAATGAGGTTGTTTCCAATTTTGAAACTGTTATTGTTTCTCTGTAATCTGCATCTTTTCTGAAAAATAAGCACTTTGGTTTTGGGTTGGTTAACTGTCAGGGCCCAGGTTTGACAGTATTTTTCCAGTTCTGATAAGTGTTGCTGTAGCCCCTCTTTTGTTGGAGACAACAGGACCAGGTCATCAGTATAGAGGGGACACTTTATTACAGTCTCTTGTAATTTCAGTCCAGGTCCAGGAGAATTTTCTATTTGTTTTGCCACTTCATTGATATATATGTTAAATAGGGTGGGGCTGAGGTTACAGCCCTGTCTTACTCCACGTCTCTGGAAGAAAGATTCTGTTTTCTTGGTTCCAATCTTAATTGAGCATTTTCCATTAGTATACATTGATTTTATCAGGTCGTATACTTTTCCTCCAATACCACTTTCAATTAATTTAAAGAAAAGGCCTTTGTGCCAGATTGAGTCAAAGGCTTTTTGAAAATCCACGAAACAAGCATACATTTTCTCATTATTTTTGTGCACATAAGTATCAATTAAAGTGTGCAGTGTGAAAATATGGTCTGTGGTTCTGAATTTAGGGAGGAATCCAATTTGGCTTTTGCTTAATAGCTGATGTTCTGTAATGAAGTCTCTCTCTCTATCTCCCTCTCTCTCTCTCTCACACACACACACACACAAAAAGTGAGACACTGTTCTGTGTTCCCTGACGAATAAAGACAGTGAAGTATCATAATCAGTCTTAAAGGCACTGTATGTAAGAATGTGGCCAAAACGGTTACTGCACTCAAATTCAAAATACTGCCACGAGTGGTGTCCGCCCCCCATCCCCTACAGATTCGAGGTTGCTGCTCTGTGCTGAATTGCTGCATTGTGCTCCGGCGTCCGGCAAAAATAGAAGTCCTGTGCATCTGTTGCGGAGGGCTCCGGAGTGCCGCAACTGAGACGGAGCCGGAACGCAGCACAGCCACAGCCGGTGGAAACACACATTGACTAGAATTGAATCCTATCGGCTCCGCTGCCGTGCCGGAGCGCAGACGCAACCAACACGCATCTGGTGGAAATTGGGGGTGATTTGTTTGCCCACGGGCGGCTGCCGTGGCAGGGCCGCATCACCGCGTCCTTGATCTTCGGTTTTCCAGCGGACTGTTCGAGCAAGTCCCGCTTCTCTGCTGCTAATGCTGCTGCCGGGATACAGCGGAGGAGGCTATGTACCGGGACACTGCTAATGCTGTTTGCCATGCTGCTAACGTTTGTTTCTCAAAAATTTTTGGGAATCATAACGTGTTTAGTCACACCGTCAGCCATTGTAGCTCAGTCGTAACTGTAACTGATGCTGAGACTCTACTGACTGCGTGACTGGTAGACGGCGGTGGGTGGCGCAACAGGCCAAAACACAAATTCAAAACATAAACATGATTTGCAGGCCGTAAAAATTTTTTTTAAATGCGAATATTCTGGCTGTACTATTGTTGTCGGTGAGATCAGTATGTTATATTAACATTAATTCTTAATCTCTATATTAGGAGGATTTTAAAACTATTTGCTTTAGATTTCTTACATATAGCTCCTTTAAAGCTTGTTGTAAGATATTTTCATGGCAGTGAGGCAAAATCTTTAATCAGCTTGGATTCAAATGCAGGGTTCATTTTTATAACCAGTGGCACATATGAGCACATGGATCAGGAGTAGGAACACATTGAATCATCGGTCACACATCGGTATCGGCTGATATTCACCTCGTAAACTGTCATTGGAAATGGCAAGTAGCAGCGGGTGCGCGGTCCTACCGGGGATGGTAGAAAACAGGTTTGGGACGAACAGAGACCGTACCATTCGGGATGAAAGGATGCAGTAAACAAATTTGTGGTGAAATCAGCGGCTGGTGGCTGCAAGTAACAGCTCATGGAGGTTTCACTGAGTTACATTATGATGCATTCAAGCTTAATTCAGTAAACCTAAGTATAAGGCAAAGGTAAATTAGGATGTTCTCATGATGTGTTCAATGTAAAACGTCAATAAATACATTTGTTTGAAGTTGTCTGAAATTTGTTGATGTTTTAATAGCAATATAAAATAGATACTAGAGAGCCAATTATAATGTATTTTATATAGTGAAAAGGCTTTGGAAGCAGTCATTTTTGTTAAAAAGATATTTTTTATGTAAAAGGCTATATTTTGGGTTGTTTCATTAATGTGTATGATGTGTATGATGTAATGAAGGACGTAATGACTTTAAAGAAGTTTAGTTATTTTTTTATAGTTTATTTCAATGTTTCTCTGGCACAAAACAAAATAATATAAAAACATCAGCTATCAGCCAAATTGCTTTTCTGAATATCTGTATTGGTATCAGCCAAAGTGAAATTGTGATTTTAAATATCTGTATAGGTATTGGCTATTGGCCAAATTGTTATTTTAAACATTGGTATCAGTATTGGCTATCAGCCAAATTGTTATTATAAATATCTGTATCCACTATTGGCCAAATTGTTTTGATTAACATCTGTATCGGTATCAGCCATTAGCCAAATTGTTATTTTAAACATCTGTATCTATATCGGCTATCGGCATTACTCCATTTACCTGCATATACCCTCCACTTCACCACTGACTAGCGATAATCACTGAATGAGTGATACTGCCAATGCTAGCTGGCTCCCACCAGACCTGGGTGGTCCATAATGCAATAAACTGAAGAGTAGCAAAATTAACCAACAGACCATCATGTGTAACTGCTTAAAAATATTCTTGGCGGGGGCATCGGTGGCTTAGTGGTAGAGCAGGCGCCCCATGTACAAGGCTGTTGCCGCAGCGGCCCAGGTTCAACTCCAGCCTGTGGCCCTTTGCTGCATGTCACTCCCTCTCTCTCTCACCCTTTCACACCTGTCTGTCCTATCGATTAAAGGCTTAAAAATGCCCAAAAAAAAAAAAAAAAAAAAAATATATATATATATATATATATATATATACATATATATATTCTTGGAGGTGTTAAGTAATGGAGTATTTTGCATTTTGCCCTCTCAATTTTGAAGACTTGCAGATTTAGTGGATTGGGCAATTTCTCCTTGATATTTGTGGTTCTACCTTAAGTAAGTGAGATGGCTACTTAGGTAAATGTTTTATTCTAATGTTTTTATCATTTAGTTGTGTTTATTGTTGGTATTTCCTACTTTGTTGTGCTGTAGCCAACAGACAAAGTTAATACTGTTGAAAGTCCGGTTAATGGCATGGATCATGGATTAAAGACTGGAAGGGGGATTTAGCTATCCTGGCTCTGTCAAGGGTAAAGAAACACACCTACAAACACCTCTAAACCACAAATATGCCTCAAATATACATTAACAAAAAAACATGAAAATGCCAATTTATGTTTTTAGGGGAACTAATGTGCTAGAAAGTCTGTGACAGAGGAATATAAACCATATTATCCAATGACAGATTTCGAACCAGGTTTGTTTGATCATTGATTGAACATGGAAAGTGATATTGTGTGAAACCTGATCACACATAAGGTCACTACACTGAAACAGTCAGGGGTAGAATATGTGCGTGTGTGTGTGTGTGTGTGTGACTAGGGCTGCACGATATATCGTTTGAACATTGCCATCGCGATGTGCACATGTGCGATAGTCACATCGCAGGACATGCGATGTTTTCTCTTTTTTAAAACATGTAAACTTTTGTTTTGCTTCAGAAAAGCAGCTCTGAACGCCGGATTTCCACTGGATGCGTGTCCGTTGCGGAACGGCAGCGCTGGTTATCCGCTGCGTGCTCCACCGTCCGTCAATACCCACCGGCTGCATTTGGTGTGCGGTGCGGTGCAGCTCCGCCGGAAGACATCTCGGTGCACTGCCATGATTAATATCTCCTCGTCCATGGTGTTCACGGGGTGAAATGACGTCTGAAAACCTCTGACCTGTTGACTTCAGGCCTACCTCTGCCCATTATGTAGTTTTTAAGGTGTAGTGCAGGGAAATATGATCCGCCGTGAACACTGTATTTTATTTTGAAAATTAACCGGATGTTTTATTGTGTTTCTGTGCACGACTTCCTGCCCCGCACGATCTGCTCTGTGCTGAATTGCTGCGTTGTGCTCCGGCATCCGGCAAAAATAGAAGTCCTGCGTATCTGTTGCGGAGGGCTCCGGAGTGCCGGAGCTGAGACGGAGCCGGAACGCAGCACAGCCACAGCCGGTGGAAACACACACATTGACTAGAATTGAATCCTATCGGCTCCGCTGCCGTGCCGGAGCGGAGACGCAACCAACACGCATCTGGTGGAAATTGGCCTGAAGAGAGCTCTTTGCTCCGCTCCGCTCACCTCTCACAGCACTCAGCAGCCCCTCCCCCTCTCATGCACACGCTGCAGTCACACACTGAACATTAGCGACGTGCAAGAGGGAGAAACGGTAAAGGAGGATTTATGCCTGGTACACACTACACGACTTTTCTGCCCGTTCTGAAAGTCACTATGTCACATTACACGATTGTGGAGTCATAAAATCGTGCCGTGACTTGGCCGACAGACATGGCACACTACACGATAGTACACACCAATCATCCCCGGCCGTCTTTCATGACGTGTGTGATGTCATTGGATTATTCTTGTCCTATTTTTAATACTTTTACTATTATTTCAGTCACTGTGTCTGTTCATGTGCCAGCCGAAATGTTGTTGTAGTAAATTAAAAAGCACCATCAGATGGCAGGAGCTCCATTTGAAGTATCGTATGCAAACATACAAGTCACAGAATCCTCCACAACAAGTTCCTACAAATGTTTCACAATAAAAGCCTATTTAGAAAATGGAGGGATTCTCTCAGCCAAGGTTATAAGGGGCTTTTAATTTGAAACAAATTCAGGAAGTGTTGAGTTTGAAATGACGGCACGATGCAACCTTATCAAGGCAACGGGAGCAGATAAAAAGTAAAAATATAAAGATACAGAGGGATCAACAAATAACGGCCCGTTTATAATGTAGTCTGTTTCAAATGAAGCTGGTAGCCTCTGCAGTTGTGGTGAGTAAAAATCCCGCCACTATTTTTTAAATTTTCTTAGTTTAAGTCATCTGATGAAAATTCTTGTATTTTTTAATACTGCACTATATACTGCAAAAAAAAAAAAAAAAAAAAAAAATTGCAATGTAAGTTTTTTCCAATATCGTGCAGCCCTAACTGTGACCATGTAAAATCTTTACCTCATAAGCATTCTTGATATTGAGTGGCTGTCCTGTGGCAGCTACATGTCCCACAATGCCCTTGTTCCACTCCAGCCGGATGCAACTACTGGAGGACTCCTCCAGCGTGGATCCCTCCGCCACGTCAAACAGGCGGCTGACCAAGAACTTCCTGTTGGAGCTGTCCTCGCCCACCTGGGACCAAACACACACAAACACACAGCAGAATGTGGTCACATGACTGATTTCAAACATAAACAAAGAAGTTTGTGCCCCTGATTGTTGGCCTAAACCACAAACACAGCAAAGAAATGGAAATCTCATTATGAGAAAAAGTTTCACATCAACAAATCTAATGAAGATAGAACTGGAGGATCTGTTTTCTATCATCTAGAAATAAGACAACATAAAGTAATAAAGAGTAAATTAAAGCTGCATTGATCAATGTATTTTTTACATTAAGAATGGTTTAAATGACTGTGTGTAATGTAAAAAGGGTAGCTCACTGTGACTGGTCCACAGACAATTATCACTCTACACTGCAGCTCTCCTCAGCTCCATCAGGTGTTTTAGCTTAAGTTAAAACTTGTTGTTTTTGGTTGTCTGACTTAGCAAAGAAATTGAAAGCCACATACCAGAGAAGAACCCCATATGAGACTCTAATATACAGTTTGTTGTAAATTCAGTCAGTCCCTGTAAATTCTGCATGACCTTGAAATTTCATGTAATCATTGCAACCTTCCTTGCCCCTCTCTCTCTGTTTATTATAAGACTACTGCTGCACCTGTGACATAGGGCCTTTCGCAAACTGGACCCTACCCTCTCCCACTCCGTCACTGAGTGTACCTCAATTATTTGCCACCTTCACATCTGATTGAACAACGCCATTCTCACTCCAACCTTGTACCATATCAACATTTGGTCATGGACTTTCCACGTCCAGATATGACGTGCAAGGGACCGCGGGTGCACTGGTTTTGGACGTTCTGGAATCCCATGTTACATGCATTGTCTGTTTTCAAAATATACTTCCATTTTCACAGGAAATGTACAGTTTGCTTACAGTCTCTTTCAAAATAAAACACACTACGTCGGTACAACACCTTGAATTGAAGTTTTTTCCCCTTCTGCAACAAGCACACATGTTCACAGTTAGCCAACACACACACATTGTTGGGTTTAGGCAACAAAAGCCCAGGGTTGGGTTTAGGAAAAAAGAATAGAGTTTAGCTTTACATTCACACAGGAAGCAAACAGCAACCTCCCGGGTGAAAGTCAGTGGTTGTTGGACCTATCCACCACCCATCCCATCGCCCTACTCGGACTTTCACCGCCTTAACTTTCGTTGTCCCAATGTGTTCCGCCCTGACACGGCCGTTGTCGTTTTTCTGTAACGGCGACGGTTGGTATCATGCTGAAAGGACAGCTTTTTTGTCGGTGTCTGACACCGTAAGTCACTGCCCAAGCGCCGGTATTCAACAACTTTGGAGTGAGACCGGTTTGGATTGATGCACCCTTCATTAAGGTGTAGTGGAGAAATACAGCAGCAAGCTTTGGGAACTTCCCTGTCTGTGGTGGAAAAAGGAACTGGCATAACTTTTACTGCCACTTACACTCCTCCCTAGTTGGTTTGGTATGGCACTTATTTTGGCGGAGCCTTCATCATGTTATTTTCACATGCTTGTATTTATTATGTTCATGTGTAGTGTAGGGTTATATGGGGGCAGGGGCATTGAAGATGGGCCATCTTTGGATACCCCAGAAAATCTCCCTCTTTTTCACAGCCTAACGTTGGCAGGTATGCAGAGTCACAACTGTTGTTTGTTTTTGTTGCATTAGCCTTTCTTACCCTCAGGTGTGCATAAACTACATGTTATACACTTGTTTTTAAAATACAAAAAAGTGAAATTATCACTTATCGTATCAGTGTCAGCCATGAGAAGCAGGTAATTATCGGTTATCGACAGGGCCATACGGAATCTCAGCAGACTTCAGGGATATAGACACCGCTCGTGAAATGTTGTTGCTGTCTCCTCCACCTCCTTGTGCATACATGTGACAATCTTGTGTTGTATTCAGTTAGCATTAAAGTCAAACTTAGTGGTGTAGTGAGAATAAATGTCAAAAAAAGATTTGCTGTTAAATGATTGTGAATAGATAGGCAAATTAATGTTTGTTATCTATGATCCATTTTGAACGTTCCATTTTCATGGCCATATGTCCCACATTTTGTTCATTGACTTTACTAACAAATGTTCACATTTTTTTCTTGAAGTATTCATGATTAAATCAAATTCTGATTCAAAGCGTCCACTAAAATCTACTAAGTAGTACTTTTAGCCTGCTTGAGGTCATTTTAGGTTTTAATGTATTGTGTAGGGTTATTTTTGTTAAAAAACAATTGTCATCATAAATGAATATTGTCCATCACATTATGAGCAAAAAATAAAAATAAAAAATTACTCAGAATTCTGCAGATCTGATTGATAGAAGATAGATCACACGATTCCTTTCTATGAAACCAATTGGCAAATCTCATTCAGGGCACCCTATTTAAACTGCTTTGGCCTGCCTACTGTTGCTGCTTCCTCTGCAAGCCGCTCTGCAACCCCCTCCACCCCAGCATCCTTCTTTTTATGCTGTGTCTGACTTATCAATGTCATTTCTGTTTGTCATTGATTCCCAGGGGGCCTTTACTGCTCTCCCTACCTTAGGCTTTCCATGTAGGCGCACGGAAGGGCAGGGAGGCTTGCTTTCTCCGCCTTAGGCCTTTCACATAGGCGTGTGGAAGGATGAAGAGGTGTGCTCTCTCTGCCTTAGGCTTTCTGCATAAGCCTAGGAAAGGCAGAGAGGCCCCAGAACAGAGCCATACCACCAAATATAATACTGCAAATGGAAATAAAGTCCTGACAGAAATATATTAAACTGGTATAAAAATTTTCACACCGGCCAAAACCTAGTGTAAATAAGCAATTGTATAAGCAAATAATTGTGTTTTTAGGTTATTCCTTTCCTGTGAGAAAATACAGAATAGTCTTTGATCTGTGTTTTACGCAGTTGAATCCATTCTTTAACAGTGATGTTATGATATTTGCCGAGAGAGAGGGGTATGGCATGTAACAAAGGTCCCACAGCAGGGATTGAACCCGGGATGTTGCAGTAATGCGGCATGCACTTTCCTACCAAGGCACTTCAGTTATCATATTATTAAATAAATCACTTGTAATTTAATCTAATTATTAATGCAGACTGGTGCAAATCAATCACATGGCTATTTCTAAATGCCGGAATGCTTTTCACATCATAGCAAATATGCACACAGGCAAAACACTGGCTAGCAAAGGAAGACTGGCACTAACGTGATAGAATACTTCTTGCATTTGTCTGGGATACTGTTTGCTAAAACATTTTTTTAGACTCTGAATAAGTTTGAGTGAGAGCTGAGATGTGAGCATTTTGCTGGTTGTAATGAGTTTTTTAAATGTCTTTCATCAGCAGCTAGATATACTATAGAGGCCCATGTCTCACTTCCTTGTGCTCTGGCTTATCACATCTCCAGTTTAAGCAGTTAAACTGATTGTTTGACCCACAGTCCTTTCCTTCCTACCAGGAACAGTGAGTAGCGGTCTGCAGAGATCAGCTCATTGATGTGGAGAAAGATCTTATGGCAGAGCGCTGTCACATCCAGATGACTCGACACATCTTTCACCAGCTCCAGCAGCCTGGCGCAGCGGTCACCCCTGCCTCCACTACCTGCCCCGCTGCATCCACCTCCATTACCTCCCCCACCAATACCACCTTCACCCATCACTGAGCCCCGTAGGGGGACAGTTTCACGGTCAGCGTCGCTCAGAAACGTCAGAGAGCCTTCAGAGTCTTTAACCACAATGGGTCTGAGTGGGCGGTCGAACTCGGATGCTGAGATTTTGCGAGTTGGGGTGCCGGGAGCTGGGCTGGGGACTGTGGCCGGGGATGGGCAACGGTTGTCCAGTAGGTTGAGGGTAGGTGGGGAGATGGTGGAGGCAGAGGGGGGGCCTGAGTCTGAGGAGGACTGGTGAGCCCGTTGCTGTTGAGGATTTTCTTTGGAGGCAGATTGCTGGATGGTGTGGACGCGTTCAGCAAACCAGGCATTCACCATTTCCCTGTTGATGAAATAGAAAACTACAATTAACACCTTACGGTTGTATGCCCCCGCACACCAGTCAAGTTGGGCTTATAGTTTACATCCATGTCTCTGAAAACATGGATGCTTCACACACATCTTCCCCCTGGCAGCACTAAAGATCTATACAATCAGCACAGAGTCAAGGTGGGCACACAAGATTAGTGTCACCAATTCAGTATCTGACCAAATGTTTCTCCCTCTGTTCCTGAGATATGACATTGAATAATGCCCTGAAAAGTGTCTTTTGCAAAACATTATGATGTCACAGTGAAGTTGACCATTGACCTTTTGGATATATAATGCCATCACCTTATAATTCTATCCTGTTAGACATTCTGTGAAATGTCATTCTTGAGTTTTGGAGTGAAGTCATAGTGACCTTTGACCTTTGACCACCAAATTATTTTTTTGTGCCAAATTCGTGGAAATTCCCCCACAAGGCCTTCTTGAGATATCACCTTTGTGAGAATGAGATGAATGAGGTCACAATGACCCTTGACTGTTGACCACCCATATTTAATCAGGTCATCATTGAGTCCACGTGGAGAACTGTGCCAAATTTAAGGAAATTCCCTTAAGGCATTCTTGAGATATGGCGTTCCCCAATGAATAAGACAGACAAGGTCACAGTGACCTTGACCTTTGGACCTTTGAACCTGTGAACATTTGTGCCAAATTTGAAGAAATTCTCTTGAGGTGTTCTTGAGATATTGTGTTCATGAGATTATATTGTGTTCACAAGAATGGACAGACAACCCACCAACATAATGCCCCTGGTCAGGGCTATGGCCAGCGTGGGGGTATAGCAAAACAGATAGAAAACCTTCAACTACCAGAATGCATTGCACCGCACTGGACCAATAAATGCTCCCACTGGTGGGTGACATAATGCGAGCTGCCCATCCAAAAACAATATGGTAGCAAGCTGATAATAAACAATCTCGTGCTACAGTTAAACAGTGCACAAAAATATGTTTCTAAAAACACAAGACACATACAGTAGTGTCTTTTAGCAGAGAAATTCTTTTCTGTTTCCTGCCCAGGGACTACAGATGATAATGAGCTTATAGCTAACTCTGGTGCAGCTAACTAGCTGTGCACTGTCCCTGTTAAATAAATAAATAAAACATTTGACATATTGAGAACACAGTAACAGAATCTTGGTTCATATTTTACCAGCACTGCTAAGTTTTACTGTTTGATTGCAGTTTTGACACTACAGGAGACAGTATAGCGGCACAGTATTGCGGTACACCAGGGTATTTAGAAATCCCAATGGTATGATTTTCAATATTGCAAAAATACAGATTCTTATCTTTCTATTGACCTTAGAGATGTAACGGTATGAAAATTTCAGATCACGGTTTTTGTGACCAAAATTATCACGGCTATCATTATTATCGCGGTATTGTTGAAATGTGCTCAAAATGTTCAAAAAGTACTTATGCACACACTGAAATCATTTAACCAAGTTATTTCGAAAAACAAATGAAATAAAGAGCTTAATGTACTTTCTGTCTAACAGAAAGTCTAGCATGTTTGATTTTCTTTTTGTCGTTCACAATTACTCCCATCACAGCCGTCACTTTGACCAATAGAAACACAGAGTTAGCTGCTGCCATAGACAACTGTAGGGCAACAACACCCCAGCCTTTTTAATATTTCCTCTGGGGACGTTACCACACAGAGTAAAAAGGAAACAGCAGAGGCACTTTGTCAACCTGCTGAGTACTGCCATTAGCATCAAGCTAGCAAACAATGTTATTTCTTCATAATGAAGACAAACTTTTCTTTAGGCATTTTGCCTTTATAGATAGGATAGTCAAGCATGAAAGGGGGAGAGAGAGGGGGGATGACATGCAGCAAAGGGCCACAGGCTGGATTCAAACCCGGGCCACTGCGGCAACAGCCTTGTACATGGGGCGCCTGCTCTGCCACTAAGCCACCGACACCCCAAATGAAGACAAACATAAAGTAGGAAAATTAAAAAATAGTGGCGGGGCTTTTACTCACCACAACTGCAGAGGCTACCAGCTTCATTTGAAACACACTACATTATAAAAGGACCATTATTTATTATTCCCTCTGTGTTTTTATATTTTTACTTTTTATCCGCTCCCGTTGCCTTGATAAAGTTAATGCATCGCGCCGTCATTTCAAACTCAACACGTCCTGAATTTGTTTCAAATTAAAAGCCCCATATAACCTTGGCTGAGAGAATCCCTCCATTTTCTAAATAGGCTTTTATTGTGAAACATTTGTAGGAACTTGTGGAGAATTTGGTGACTTGTATGTTTGCGTACAGTACTTCAAATGTAGCTCCTGCCATCTGATGGCGCTTTTAATACAACAACATTTCGGTTGGCACATGAACAGACACAGTGACTGAAATAATAGTAAAAGTAATAAAAACAGGACAAGAATAACCCGATGACATCACACACATCGTGAAAGACGACCAGGGATAATTGGTGTGGACCATCGTGTAGTGTGTCATGTCTGTCGGCCAAGTCACGGCACGATTTTATGACTCCACAATCTTGTAATGTGACAGTGACTTTCAGAACAGGCAGAAAAGTCGTGTAGTGTGTACCAGGCACAGGTACACTCGCTGTTTAGTTGTGGGTGGTGGTCACGGAGATGGCTCATCAAATTTGAAGTGTTACCCCCCTTCGCAGAGACTTTTTTTCTGCATTTTCTGCAGACAGGGTGACTATCTTCAATTAGTTTCCCCTCAGCATCCTTATAAAATCCAAAATACGTCCAGACTTCAGACTTTGACCTTTTAGAGTGGGAAAAAATCTCTGGAGCACTGTCCGTGCGGATACAAGGAAGGTGGGGGGTGGGCTTAGTAGCACTGCACACAAAAAACATTATATGGAATACACCCTGATGAAATTTCAGGACGGTATGACGGTATGTAAAAATAGCTACCAGCCAAGCATAGCACCCACTTCCTGTTCACAAATTCTTGTATTTCAGCCAAAAAGTGCACTAAAATATGTTTCTGAAAACATTTTAGGCAAGAAATAGGCAATACAGTAACCGAGTCTTGGCTTATATTTGATCGCACTGCCTAGTTTTACCACTTGGTCTGAGTTTGGTCTGGGTTTGAGAGAAAGAGAAAGAAAGAGACAGAAAGACAAAGAGAGGGATGACTCCGTCTCGATACCCCTCTCTACTCTTTGTGTCAAGAGCCCAAAGTCCAGTGAAAATCCATTGGTAAATGAGCAGCGAGATCTGGGCACTGGTAAGATGGAGGAAAGTTTACCATAATTCATACACACATACTACCCACATTGTTATGATAAATAACTGGTTGGAAATGGGCAAAGTATCCTTTCAAATAATACACACTTGGTTCAATCAGTCATTATGATAACAATTAATCAGCAATTCTAATGCATGCCCCACATTTAGTGAAAAAATGAAAAGATCATGTGACAAAAGAATTACCTGGAAACACAGTGAAAACATACATTTTGTTTGTACCCAATCACAACCAACCGAAGGGGGTTAATCTGGGAAATGGTGTTTCCATATTCACAACACCTCTGATGGCTTCCTGAGGATTTACAAAATTCTGGTTGACCGAAGTTTCGTAATGTGATTTGGCCAGTGTTGGGCAGTAACGCATTATTAGTAACGCGTTACTAGCCTGGTTCCAGACCATAGACCCCGCCCACTCAACTGAGTAGGCTTGTCTCACTGGTCTGGCATACTTCAATGAATTTGCGATTTATCTCGTCCAAACGATGGACGGACCAATGAACGCCGGGAGTCTAGCGATTAGCCAATCAGCGCCACGCTGATGTCAAGCTGTACGTCGGTGGGTAACTGGTGAGGATAGCAACAATGGCGACCGCTACAGATCCTACAGACCACATTAACGATGCTATCGAGGTATTTCGCCACTACTCGCGTTAATGGAGGACCAAATTAAGGAAGCTGCTAAACTGGATTTAACGGCGATGCAGCTGGGCGTGCACGACGACAGAGACATTTTAAACGGGCAATGCTCGCTTGTTTTCGGCACCCCCGAGGCATGGATACTAATGACGTCAGATTCTGGGTGAGTCGTTGATCTCTAATGATTGGTTAGGGAAAAAATCAAATTCCCTCCCCCTTGTAAATCGCCTTCAATGGAAGCCATGTCAGACTGAAGGTTCTGGGAGCTTCAGTCTGACACTCAGGCTAACGCGTTACAGTAACGCCGTTAGTTTTGGCAGTAACTAATACTCTAACGCGTTATCAGTTACCGTTACCAAACGATGCGTTACTCCGTTATTTTTGGCCAGGTTTTAAAATGGCGCGCAGCATGCAGTATTCCTTCACAAACTGAAGTTCCCTCTCACTAAAACATTTTAGCCCTAAACAATGAAAGATAGTCAAGTCAGATAGAGGTATACGAATAATTCTTACCAGAGCATCTTAATGAAACACGTCTCTCACCATCTCTGAAGTCACTGTCGACCTGCTGGCCTCACCACAGTGCTGTAACGTTACATTAAGCGGTAGCGCTTCTGTAGATTTTTAGTCCCAGTAACATTATATCCAGTGACGTGATATCCATTGTTATCCCGAGGAAGCTTTTAGCTCATTTTCCATATTTGTATCCAAGTACCGTAGTTGTAAAACGTTTAGCTGCCTGACATCGAGTGACTCCACTGTAGAAGACAGTTGCATGGGGGGGTAACTAAAAAGTTACTTTTTCTCGGTAATGCATTACTTTTTGGTTTAAGTAACTGAGTTACTAACTGAGTTACTTTTTAATGAAGTAACTAGTAACGGTTACTAGTTACTATTTTTCAGTAACTAGCACAACACTGGTTTTGGCTTTGAAGTTAGTAGTTACTAGTTTAATTGAGGTCAAAAATAATGTTTACAGTATGTGAATTTGTGTTTCCTAGGATAGCGTAGGTATGACCTGCCTTATTCTGTGCAAAGCCCCCACTGCTCCCATCTCCCAAGGTGTTCCCCAAGGTCCAGTTCTCGGCCCCCTCATCTTCATCCTGTACATTCTCCCCCTTGGTCAAATGATCCACCTTCATGGACTTCAGTTTCACTGCTTCTCCGACGACATTCAGCTCCATATCTCCACCAAAGCCATCACTCCTGCCATTCACTCTACCGTAATCAATGAATAAAATCCTGGCTTCAAACCAACTTCCTCAAACTTAACTGTGACAAATCAGAAGTCATCATCGGTCCCAAATCTCAAATCTACCCACAACTTCTCCCTCAATGACTCCACTGTGTCTGTAACCTTGATGTCATCTTTGATCAAATCCACTCCTTTGACAAACATATCAAACACATCACCAAAAAAGCCTTCTTCCATCTCAGAAACATCACCCGCCTCCCTGTCCTTTTCAACTGCAGAGACTCTTATTCACGTATTCATCACTTCCAGACTGGTCTACTACAATAGTCTCCTCTACAGTTCAGCATCCAAAACTCTTAAGAAACTACAATATATCCAGCTGCTCATCTTCTCACACACTCCCGCACCCCTGACCACATCACCCTTGTCCTTCATAACCTCCACCGGCTCCCTAACCCCCAGCGTATCTACTTCAAACTCCTAATCATCACCTATAAATCCCTCCACAACACGCCTCCCCCCTACCTGTCTGAGCTCCTCCTCCGGCACACTCCCTCCCACACTCTCAGGTCTACTAATGCCAACCTCCTGTCCCCGTCCACCAGGACTCACCACCGCACCTGGGGGGACAGGGCCTTCTCTATTGTTGCTCCCACCATATAGAACTCACTCCCTTAAGTCATCAGAGACTTCCCCTCACTCTCCACATTCAAGAAAACCCTCAGAACACCACCTCTTCAAAACTGCCTATAACATCTGCGTTCCTCTCCCTCTCTGCATTCTTTCCCTTCTTATGGATTAATTCACTTTAGTATTGTTTGTTTGTTTTGTTATGTTGTTCTTGTTCTCTGTAACGTGTCTTTGAGTAACCAGAAAAGCGCTACATACATCCAGTGTATTATTATTATTATCATTATTATTCTGCCTTACTCTGCCTCTAATTGGCTGACCCTGACATTCTTACTCTAACCAATCTTACTCCTCTTGCCTAAACCGAACCAATCCACCCCGACTAAAGGTAACAAGTACTAGCCCATCATAGAGCAAGTAGGGTACATGACAAATCAATGCTAATGTTGCCCTTTATCTGCTGGATAAATCAACTGTTTGCTAACACGTTTGCCATATCAACAACATATGAAGTGATATGTCAACAATGAGTTTACAGCTTACCACACTGCCCTCAAGTGTCCAAAAGCAGAAAACCACCAGCATGTCTCCTGCTGAGGTACAGAGTGATTACTTGTGATTTAAAACAAAAAAAAGGTTTAATTTATTGTAGGGATGGTAGGGAAGGTGGCGTCCCTGCCACTTTTCTTATTACCTAAAATTGTCCATACCACTAATTTACTATTAATTGCGTATGGGTTTAATCAAATGCGATCCATTGGCTCTACAAAGTGTTAACTCCCTGATGTTCCAACTAGATGAGGAAAGGCTGCTGTTCTATTTTGTGTTCTATTTTTAATTTGGACACTTTTGCTCTGTTTGGGAGTCCAAAACAGAGCATCCTGCTCCAAGATGCTTCATACTGAAATGCTTAGGAAAAGCAGCTACTGAGCTGCACTTTATGGGAGGTGGTGAAGTAAACATTTGTGTGGACAATAAGCCACAGAATGTTGAGATTTATGTCTGACTAGAACAAGTTTTCCACCTCTCGTAAAGAGCAGCACAAAGCTGCTTCTCTAAACATAGTCTGATCCGAAGAGAGTCCCTGTCCCTGTCCCTGACTGTCAGACAATCTGAATGGGATGCTACCACATCACCAGAGCACAGAGTAATAACTAAATGTACAGCAGAGTATAGATAGGATAGGGGGATTTTTTTGCACAAAATATTGTGACTTTATTTTCATTAAATTCGGGAAATCTCAGAGAACACGTGTGGGATGTTTTGAATGTGCATATAGTTTTGAACATGAGCAGAAATGCTTGCTGAAGCACATATGAACTATTAAAGTTCAGAAGTCAATGCAGTGAATTAAAATTAATTAATGTTTTATTGATATGAATAGGTGTCGCATGCACATTTACAAAGGTTACTACCCCAAACAAAAGACACCAAAGAGGAGGACAGACTAAATTGTGCCTACTAGGGGTAGGGGAAAAAATTGATACAGCATAGTATCACAATATTGTGCATGGCGATATTGTATGGCTACATGGTCGCCAGGTATTGATCTTTTATTATATACATTATTCATTTATGCATTGTGACATTTTATTACAACTTCTGGTGGTAGAATAATACAAATCAGTTGCTTTTTAGGTCTACTAGATAGTGCTGCTGTTGTTTTTTTTGCTGGTGAGGTTAGGCAAGGTCTCACATTAAAGTTAGTAAACTGACTGATTTCGTCATATGTATTACTGCAAATGCATTATGTTGATCTGTTCTGTACAACATCTATTGCACGTCTGTCCGTCCCGGGAGAGTTAGTTGCTCTTCCTGAGATTTCTACCATTTTTTTCCACGTTAAAGGATTTATTTTGGGGGAGTTTTTCCTTATACGCTGTGAGGGTCCAAAGAACAGAGGGATGTCGTATGCTGTAAAGCCCTGTGAGGCAAATTGTGATATTGGGCTTTATGAATTAAATTGATTGATTGACTAACGCTAATGTCAGTCACACAGTAATATCTATCTATCATCGTTAGTTTGCTTACACTAGCTAAAATTAGCCAGTAGCTGCTGGTCACACAAGACCAACTAAGGGCTCATTTACGCTCAATATTAGATCCATATACAGAGATGGACTGTATACGTCTGTAGGAGACAACGAAGAAATCTAAATAATGACAGAACAAAATGTTAATAAAGTGAAAAGAATTCTCTGTCCACATGTTGTAATGTATTTAATGGCCTCACAGACCACTGCTGTCTACAACGCTGTCTCCATTGAAAGATATAATATTACAACCTACTCCACCGTCGCGTTTCTTGTTGTGTACAACTTTTGACTCTGCCCTAGTACCATCTATTGCCTGTATTTATGCCAGTATAAGGGACACATGGAAGTAAAAGGCCAGTGATATTTACAACATTTCAAACAGACATATCTATTTTCACAAGTTCTATAGATGATATATAGTGATATATTGGCAGAAATGGAATATAATATAGTAAGTATGTTTTCCTAAGTGTATAATGACCTGAAAACAAGAACTGTAGTGTTTTCATTACCTTAGAATGAACCGTTTATATCGACACAGGAAGCAGGTCCTTGTCTACGGAGATTGCCAAACCAAACACTGGATCTAGAGAGGGACATCCACCTTTAAGCATTTTTGCATCGGGCACTGTAGTTAGCAGACCCTCTGCAACGAGAATGTGGGAAAAAAACGCTTTATTGTGTGTTTTTACTGGCTTCAATCACCTGGTCTGTTTGTTGTGAAGAGGAAGAGGCCTCTGCGGATAATCCAGCTCCTGGTAAAAACCTCCTTAATGTCTGGATTACCAGAGACAAAAAATCCGAACACATCAGCAGGTTGTAAGATAGCGGGAGGTCTCCAGAATGCCAAACAGCATAGGTGAAATACTGTTTTGTAACGTGAAACTGCTTTATTCAGTGTTTTTATCAATTTAAATCACCTGGTCCATTTGTTTCAGAGAGGATGAGACCTCTACAGATAATTTGGCTCATGGTCAAAAACGCAAGAACATCTGGATCAGAAATAAGGTGAGCGCACATTAAGTTAAGGCCCGTTTCCACTGAAGAAGTTCCTGGTAGTAGTTGGGGGGCAGGAACTACTACAGGAACGTCCTCTCGCTCGGACGTTCTCACTCTCAACGGCCGTGTCTCCACTGAGAGAGCGGAGTAGGAGGAAGGTTCCTGTAAAGTTACCGGGCTCTGTATGTGACGTAATCGTTGCACAACCATTTTGACCGGGCGACGTAGGGGCGTAGGGATGCCGTTAGCCGTTAGCGGTGTCTGTAATAACTCCGTTCACGGTCTGTGAAAAAAATATTTTTTCCAGTGGATGTCTTAGTTACAACATGATTGAGCTAACTGGAGTAGTTTCATGTTGTATCCGACAACGGGAGGCTTTTAAGAGATGACGTCCTGATGTTAGCTTTGCTGCTGCTGTTAGCTGTCCCTGTCAGCTGATGCTTTCTAGACATCGTGATTTCCCAAAACTGAATAAATACCACACATAGCAACACAAAACTGCTTTGCTAGCTCAATCATGTTGTAACTAAGATATCCGCTGGAAAAAATATTTTTTTCACGGACCGTTTATTGCAGCTAACGGTTAGCCTAGCTAAACTACGATAACCATGTTGTTATTTACAAAACGTCACATCCCGCCTTGAGTATATCCAATCAGCACCAAGTAATCCCCAAGCCCCAGCCAGGAGTTTCTCTGGGCCGTTCTGAGTACCTACTCCGAGGCAGGGACTTGTTTAGCCCCTGTAAAAGTTCCGGAACTCTGTCCTTCGGGGTTGGTTCCTGCGGTGGAGACACGCACCAACGGCCCCGGCCCCGTAAATTTACCCCGAAGTTCCTGTGGTGGAAACGGGCCTTTAGAGAAAAAGGTGAGTACACATTAGCAAGTGCTGGGCAAATGGGCCATCTGTGATGTGCCAAACAGGGTAGGAAAAACACAGATTTTGTAGCATTAAACTGCTTCATTTAGTGTTTTTAAACTGTTTCAGTCAGCTGGTCTGTTTGTTTTGGAGAGGAAGAGACCTCTGTGGATAATTTGGCCCCTGCTAAAAGCCTCCTGAACAATGAACACTGGAATTCTTACCAGGAGAAGCTTCAGCTGGTTGCAATCTGCAGTCCTCACTGCTAGATGCCACTAAATCCCCCTAATCCTACACACTGGACTATTAAGGTTAGGAGGTCTTCTTTATCATAATTATGGCTCAGGTAGGCTATTTGCTAAAAAATTAAAACTTATATAAGAGAAGGCCATTCATAAATTGGAAAATGAGCCCTGGTTGCTGGAGACAAAGTTAAATATATCTGCTCATTCATCCACCACTTACTAGTCATGTCTTCTTCACCTAATCCTTCCCTACTAGAGAAACAGATTTGTCTTTTGACTCACTTGTTCTGCAAATTATATGCATCTGAAAACATTTAAATATATTACCAGAGAACAGTTTTCTGCAAACTAAAACGAAGCTTTGTGCCTGGGAAATAGGCCAGCAAATAACAACAGTTCTTAGCAGTGATAACAGCAAGAATACAGTGAGGGCACTGCTGATAACACATCTTCTTAGACAAATAATAAGTAAGCATGGGTAATAAAAGTGAAAGCGGTTACAGTGCTAGCATGTGATGAACTGTTTTCATTTAGCCTGTGTATGTTCAAGTGTCTAATGTGAACATTTGCTGGCACAAATCAAATGTGAGCGTGTGTGCCAGACAGGGGGTACTTTTGTGTGTGGACAATAAATTAGATGTGATTATGGAGAAGCTCTCTAATCAGCCAACACATTGTCTAATCAGCTTCTACAACGCCCACACACACACACACACACACACACACACACACAAACATTTTCAAGCATGCTTTTCTCTGCTTCGGCTCTAGTTTTCAAACACACTGAGGGTCATGTGACTCATTCTTTCTCCCACAGCAGTCAAAGGTTCTGTTCACCTGAGCGGAAGGGAATACGGTAACATGCATTGGCCATGAAATTAACCATGGTATCTTAGGCCCCGAGCCAGCCAAATAAAACTTGAAGAGCCGCAGAGAATGGGCTGTTATCTGACTGCAGTGTGTCAGAGCCAGTCAGGTTCAGTCCTCCTGGCTCTCCCATTGAGCTGCTTGCCTCCCCACAGAGCCAACCCTAATGTATCCAGGGGAGGTGTGGCTGAATCAATACTTCTCTAAGAAATGCCTCTCAACCAGAACGGCAGAATGGCTGATGTGTGCAAACCTCTTGCACTGAGGCACTTTTTTTTTTTTGCTTTTTTGCATTTTTTGTAATGCGGTCAAGAACAGCAACAGAGGAAAATATGGCCTCTGACAATGTTTTTTATGGAAAATATTTTGAGATGCAGATGGGATTGAGATAATGTGTGCTGCAGTTACTTGATGAAAAGAAAACTAAGTGAAGTTGCCATGGTGGTTTAAGTGGATAAATGGGTCTGAAGGGTTTGTCACAAAAACAAACACAGACCTAGAGTGTCCTGATGAGGTGCTGCCAGGCTGATGAAATGCTCAGATATGCCTGCAGCAAAAGAAGCCTCATAAAGCTGCTACTGCCTAAAAAAGACTGATATGTATTTGCGAAATTAAATAGCTAATTTGCTCCTAGCCACACTTCCTGAGGTCTAAAATAAGGAGGCTGCAACAGAAAATGGGGAAAACCACCCAAATTAATGTTATTTCCCTGGCCTAGGAAAGTTCAGCCAAAATTTGTGAACATGAGCTACTCTCTCAAAGACAGAAACCAGAGAAGTAAGTCTCAAACTTGTGATGTCACAAGGTATAAAGTCTAGGGCTGTACCCGACACAGAATTATGTCAGTCAAATCAGATTCAGCTGTTTGATATGAATATTCAACAAAGATTTTTTTTCCATATAAAGTTTGAATGGGCTCAGTCAATTACATGGCATTCGAGAAAATGGATTTATTGTGTTAGTCCAAAATCATACTAAATCAAATTTCTCAAATTCAGACTAATACACCCAGATAATGCGATTGGAAGTTGAATTACTCCTGCATGTGTACAGTCAATCGCACACAAACTGGCCTAGGCGCTCTGCGCATGCTTCACAGTTTCTGCCCCGGGCTTTTACCCGGAAGTCCAATATCATTAAATGCGTAACAGAAGAAGAAGCTGCTAAGAACACGCTGAAATCTAAGTCCAGAACCGTGCATTTTTGGACAGATGAAATGTATAGAGCTGTAAAGTTGTATACCATGGTACCAGTTTGCCACTAGCTAACCGTAGCTAACTTGTTTGTCAATTGTTTGGTCTGTGATGTAATAGGTCAACCGGAAAAATGTCCAATACTAACAAGCTGAAAGGGGGCATATCGCCACCTATTGTAGCGGAGTCGCACATATTTCAGTCAATAAATGGATTCCCCTCCTGTACTGGTATACCAGAACAAGGACAGTAATACAATTAAATGGCCTAGTCGAGCTACAACTCTCCACTCCAATGTGTATGTAAACGTATTTACTGTGACAGCAACATTCGTGTTATATAGTGAATATGCTAACAACGGATTGGAAATGTGCAACAACATTTTTGCTGACACTAGATGTCAAACAAAAGCCAGAGACAGTATCATATTAAGTATCGGTGAGCTGTAAATTCACCACTTCCAAGCAGAAAAGAGAGGATAATGTAATCTCAGAGCCTTACTGTGCAGAGTTCCTCCTCCTCTGCGCCACTATATCACGTCCGCAGCTGTCTGTACCAATGAGTCACTCCACAGCAAAATCTGGGGGATCAAAACATCCCGAGAGGTACACAACACACTGACTAACAAAAAATAATAATAATAATAATAATAAGTTGACTTGAACCATCTCAGTTGACTGAGGGGTCTCTGACTGATGAGTCGAATCTCTGACTTTCAAGGGGCAGCCCTAATAAAGTCCGGAGCTGCTCCGTAGACAATGAATGGGAGTCTGATTTTGTGGACCCACAGAATGTTTGTTTTCTTTTTCATACCCAAGTGAGCTTTATTCTATTGTACTGCTTTCAGTTCTGAAACACAAAATGGACCCATACATACCAAATCACAATGTTTATTTACAATAACTTCTGGGTGGAAAACCCTCACATCACACACATAAAAGCGGATGGCACCGAGCAAACGCTGTCTCAATTTGTTTTAGTTTTAGTTTTTAGCCACCTGAAAAAGGCCCACCAAAAAAATCGATGTCAGCTTAAGTTAACACCATATGCTAATATTTAGCATATGGTAATAGTTATACTAATATTTTCACCACTTTAACTTGCAGTCAGACAGTCTTTTCCGAAGAAGAATTAAAGCCGTTACATCAAAGCCACTAGATTCCATTGACAAAAACAGTTATTTTACTTAGCAGAACACAAGAGTTACTAGTCTACCGCTGCCTCAATCAGTTAGTGTGTGAAGTAAACCAGAGCAAATACTCAAATGTAGCGCACACTTACACTAATATTATTTTTTTTTAGGTGGCTAGAATATGTTTTGCTGCAGCCCTGTCCAAAACAGCACATTATTTAGCTTCTGTGCCGATAGATTTGGTTCAACAAATATGATAGTAAAGCAACACAGTACATAAGATGAGCACAGTAGAAATGTCAGATAGATAGATCGAACCACCATGTTTAACTATATGGGCTCTAGTGTCGTAGACCGGGCGAGGCGGGGGCGCAGCGCACCTGCGCTTCGCCAACTGGGTGTGGCCAGGCGGATTTTGTAAGTTTGGCACACCGTGCGCCCTGGCGCAGCTACTCCTCTTTCCCACCTCCGTCCCTCCTACCTGCGCAAATCGGAAAGAGGGAGGAG